>NC_045548.1:3861514-3959014 GCF_009769535.1 Thamnophis elegans
TCTTAAGCCTTACAGACGTCGACGAAGCTTATGTTCAGATAAGTGAAATATAGAATTTTAGTTCAATTTTAGGCCAGGGGACAATTTGATTATTTTGTAGTCCCAAAACTATTTAACTTGGAGGAAACCCGTATAGCTTTTAAGTCAATGTAGCTTTGATGGAGGGTTTCTTTAAAAAAAAAAAAAAAGTTATTCTGCGACTTTTATTTACACAGGCAAGGATGCCCGAACAAAAGCTCACCCCACCCCCGCCACGTCAAGTTATATTTTCGGAAGGGTTACGTTTCCTTTACAAGGGCAGCTTTATATCCTGACCCCTGTAGGGGGTCTATTTTGATGCTCCAGAAAGTTCATATAGAACTATGCAGATTGCAGACTTGAAAAGATTGCTGGGAAGGGCGGGGGGGGGGGGGAGGCAGGCCACACGTTTGAAGCCACATGCGAATGGGTTGAGAAGAGAGAGAGAGAGAGAGAGGAGGGGTGGGGGGGGGATAAGCAGATATCAGATAAAAGCTGCCCATTCCCAGGATCAGAGCAATTTATGAAATGCATTTTTTTGAAAAAAAATATATCAGAATCTTGAATAACCACTGCAGATTAAAGCCTTTGTTTCTATTCAGATGTTTGTTCCTTGAACTGATAATAACTGTTCACTCACACTTAATAACACTTGTCTGACAAAACATTTCCAATTACTAGCGTGTAGGTTGAGGCCACTCTTTGTACAAAACTGAATAAACATTAAGCGGAAGGATATTCACACGCTGTTATGTCCGATGTGATTTTGAATTTGACTGAATCATCTTCAGTCCACATAATTTTAAATTTTGAATTCCAAAGTTAATGGTTTTAAATCAGTAATAGCAACACCACTCCATAAGGCTTTCCAGCACGCTCTGAGCAGTTTACAAATGTCAATATATTGCCCGCAATAATCTTGCTCCTCATTTTACTTGGTTCTTGCAAGGATGGCGGGCCGAGCCAACTTGAATAAGTCAAGACTGAATTCCTGGCTGTGGGCAGAGTTAGTTTACAATGCTGCATTCTAACCATGTCACCACCTAGTAAGCCATTTCTTTGCCACCTTCCCCTCTCAGATGCTTTCTATATCCTCCCTCTGGATCATATGAGAATTTTGATGAAGTGTAGTCAATTAACTGATTCATACTATGTGGTGGACATGCCCAAAAGCTAAAAAATATTGGTGAAAATACATACTTGGTTGGAAAAAATGATAAAGCAACACGTAGACTTGAACCATCTTCATGGGGAGATCGTTCCAGAGGGCTGGAGCAGCCACAGAGAAGGCCCTCCCCCGAGGAGTTGCCAGTCGACACTGGCCGGCTGATGGAATTTGGAGGAGGCCTCATCTGTGGGATCTGATAGGTCTTTGGGAGGTAATCGGCAGGAGGCAGTCTCTCAAGTACCCAGGTCCGATACCATGAAGGGCTTTAAAAGTAATGACTAGCACCTTGAAGCGTGTCCGGAGACCAATAGGCAGCCAGTGCAGCGTGCGGAGGGTAGGTGTAACGTGGGTGTCCATTCCTTACAAATTTGAAGGACTTAACATCGTCTTTTTTTTTTTTGAAATATACTTTTTTTATTTTCCATTTTCAAAACATATAATCGCATGTATACTATTACATAGCCAATATCCTATTGTATTAAGTAGTAATTACATCAGTTCCTCTTGTCATCAACGGCCAAAAAGATAAAAACCCATTATTGGCTCTTCTGCTCTCCATACACCTCTTTCTTCTACCTCTCTCCTACCTCCTTTCTTCCCTCCATCATCCTTTCCTACTCTACTTCCCCTTCCTTTCTCCTTCTCCTCTTTCTTCATTCCACTCCTCCTTATCCTCCTCATCTTCCCCCCCATCCTCTCTCCTATCCCTCTCTTCCTGTCTTTCTTCTCTCTTCTGTTTCCCACTCTTCCTCTCATTGGTGTATTTCAGCTTCTGAGCAAACTCCATTCTATGTTGATGGTATTTATGCTTCCATATCAATATACTTAACATATCTTAGTTTTAAAGAAAAAAATAAGAGAAGACAGTATACATGTGCAATCATATTACTTTAAAATCTAACACCCCTCGTCAAGCCTAATATACATCCCTCCCTCCCTCCTACGACCCCCCAAGCCTTTCCTCCGCCGACTTCCCAGAACATCATCTTTTCTTGAAGGCCCTTGACATACATACCTTTTGGAAAAGGCTTTGCACAGGTGAGCGAACGGTCAATTTTAACTTTTAATTTGCTTGCTTTGTTTCCCCCATGGCTGACTAGGGAATTCTGGGAGCTGAAGTCCATGCTGTCATTGAGAAATACTTAACAAAGACTTAGATTCAACATTCACTCTCTCAGCTGTTGCAATTCTATGAGGTAATCCAGAGATTCTGGACAGTCACGGGAGGTGTTGGAGGCTAATCTAATGTTACAAAACTCTTAATTACAATATCCCTCTGCTCCCAGCATGTTACTTATTCACCTTGTTGAAAGAGAGGTCAGAGGAGATATCCCAAATAATCTTTTATGATTGCCTCAAATCCAGCTTCCTTTGGCAGTAGGGAAGCTGGTCGTAATTGGGAAACTTTCTATGTATTTCTGCATTTCTATGCAGAACTGTCAATTGAACAACACCCAGGGATCTGTTGATCTCAATCCTTAATGATGTAGAAAACGCACCGCTGTTTCATTCTGTCCACATGAACTCATTCTGAACCACAGGACGGTGGTCACTGCAGGTAGACGAATTCAGATTCAAAGAGAACAATCGACTTAGTGTATGGAAAGCTTCGTACTTTTTGCAGCTGTTCACCAGCTTGATTTGGGAATGTGCTAATAATCAGGAGAGAGTCTGAGCCTTCCTTTCCGTTTCTCCATTGTTCATGAAAAAAAAAATCATTTAGTTTTGTCTTTCAAAAGTTGAGACCCATAAAGCTGAACAATCTCTGCTCAAAGGTGGTAATGGTGGTGTAGGGATGAGTTAGCAAAGGGTGGGTTATTATGTGCTCAGCAAATCCTATTATCTATCTATCTATCTATCTATCTATCTATCTATCTATCTATCTATCTATCTATCCATCCATCCATCCATCTTCTATCTTCTAAGTATCTATCTATCTATCTATCTATCTATCTATCATCATCATCATCATCTATCCATCTATCCATCCATCCATCCATCCATCCATCCATCCATCCATCCATCTTCTATCTTCTAAGTATCTATCTATCTATCTATCTATCTATCTATCTATCTATCTATCTATCCATCCATCCATCCATCCATCCATCCATCCATCCATCTTCTATCTTCTAAGTATCTATCTATCTATCTATCTATCTATCTATCTATCTATCTATCTATCTATCCATCCATCCATCCATCCATCCATCCATCCATCCATCCATCCATCCATCCATCTTCTATCTTCTAAGTATCTATCTATCTATCTATCTATCTATCTATCTATCTATCTATCTATCTATCTATCATCATCTATCCATCTATCCATCCATCCATCCATCCATCCATCCATCCATCCATCCATCCATCTTCTATCTTCTAAGTATCTATCTATCTATCTATCTATCTATCTATCTATCTATCTATCTATCTATTATCCATCCGTCCATCCGTCCGTCTTCTATTTATTTATCTTCTCTTCTAAGTATTTATCATCTATCTATCTATCTATCTATCTATCTATCTATCTATCTATCTATCTATCTATCTATCTATCTATCTATCTTTCTTTCTTTCTATCTATCTTTCTATCTATCTATCTATCTATCTATCTATTATCCATCCATCCATCTTCTATCTATCTTCTATCTATCTTCTATTTATCATCTGCCTGCCTGCCTGCCTGCCTGCCTGCCTGCCTGCCTGCCTGCCTGCCTGCCTGCCTGCCTGCCTGCCTGCCTGCCTGCCTGCCTGCCTGCCTGCCTGCCTGCCTGCCTGCCTGCCTGCCTGCCTGCCTGCCTGCCTGCCTATCTATCTATCTATCTATCTATCTATCTATCTATCTATCTATCTATCTATCTATCTATCTATCTATCTATCTATCATCTATCTACCTCCCTACCTCCCTCTTTCCCTACCTACCTGCAATAGTCATGTGCAAAAGGGTCATAAGTCACTTTTTCAGCACCCTTGTAACTTTGTATTTTACTTTTTTTTAACCGATTTATCAAAATATCAAAATACAAAGAGAAATTTAAAAAAGAAGGGAAAACTAGGCGGGGCGGGGTGGGGTGGTGGTGGGAAGTAACTTTGCAACTTTGAATAGTCACTAAATGAACTGTATTAAGTCAAGGACTACCTGTACATGCAGATGTTTGGAAGTGTTTGATTTCATGCATTCCTGGCAACCCTTTGTAATGCTGCCAAGAGACCCACTTTCTTGTGTCCACGAAGCACCAGGAATTGAGTTTGACCAGAAGAACTGAGCTTTGATTAGCTTTGAGATCCCTGCTGCTGATCTCCACTCTCTCCAGCCTCAAGGATGCTGCAAATTGGTAACAGAAGAAATGCTTGTGTTCCGACCTCCTGGGTCGTCCTGAGCCAGGCTAAATCCTTGCACCCCCCAAGCGATTCCCCTTCTGATTTCTACCATCGGATAGCATCGATCACATAATCCCATTCCTCCTATTCTGATCTGTCCAGTCTCGGGAAAGGAGAGCTGAGGGTAATCCCAACACAAAGGAAGCAAAGCAAAAATCTCAGGTGATGTAGGATGCTGCAGGGCAACCTAATGGTTCATCACCAGGGCATTTCCAAGGGCTTCTCTCTGTAGAGCAGTGGTCTCCAACGTTGGCAACTTTAAGACTTGTGGACTTCAACTCCCAGAGTTCCTCAGCCAGCAAAGCTGGCTGAGGAACTCTGGGAGTTGAAGTCCACAAGTCTTAAAGTTGCCAACGTTGGAGACCACTGCTTCCGTCCCCCAGATCATGGTTGTCCCCAAAGATGCTTTTTCAGGAGGCAACTGGACTTTCTTGTCCCCCCCCCCTTTGGAAGACGTTTCTCTTCTCATCCAAGAAGCTTCTTCAGCTCCCCACTATCCTGTCAGAGCCGAAGAAGCTTCTGGGATGAGAAGCGAAACGTCTTCCAAAGAAAAAACAGGGAAGTCCAAGTTGCCTCCTGCAAAAAGCAACTTTGGGACAAACGCTTCCCTCGTTTCTAGGCTTGCCTTTTCCGCGAGAGGGCGCTGTCCTCGCGCGGAAAGCCCGCTGCGCCCCGCCACCTCCACCCTCGGCTGTCCCCGCGTGGATTCTCCTTCTCCCCCCTCTCTCCACGCGTTCTCTCCCACGGACCCCGCAGACACTCCTGAAGCGGGCGGACGGCGGGGCAAGACTTCGCGAAGAAGACGCCGGCGCCTACAGTTTCCGACACGTGTAAAAATGCAACCCGAACCCCACCGTTGATATAGTCTCCCTTGGACCTGCAGGAGTTGCACGGCCGAACAGGTTACACGCGTGCAAAGCAAACCGATTCCGCTGGGTGCACCTCAGCTGGGTTCTGAATTCTGCGGCTTTTGCAATCTAGGCTGCAGAGAGAGTTTCCCGAGACCCTCCCGAGGCGCAATCGGAGCCTCTAGGAATAACTTGCTGGATAGATGTATGATAGATCTACAATGTTAAGTTGGAGTGAGGTCAAAAAAGTCAAGATGGACGCCGCGATTGAACGACCCGCCCATTTTTAAGCTTGTACACAACCGGGGAGAGATGTATCCGCATCTTTACAGATGCCGTCTTGATGCTTTAGATCTTCTCCTTCTCCTTCTCCTTCTCCTTCTCCTTCTCCTTCTTCTTCTTCTTCCTTCTCCTCCTCCTCCTCTTCCTCTTCTTCTTTCATTAAACATGAGCCGAGGTGGCGCAGTGGTTAGAGTGCAGTACTGCAGGCCACTTCAGCTGACTGCTATCTGCAGTTCAGCGGTTCAAATCTCACCGGCTCAAGGTTGACTCAGCCTTCCATCCTTCCGAGGTGGGTGAAATGAGGACCCAGACTGTGGGGGCTGATATGCTGACTCTGTAAACCGCTTAGAGAGGGCTGAAAGCCCTATGAAGCGGTATATAAGTCTAACTGCTATTGCTATTGCTACTGCTTACTGAACGTTCACAAAATGCATCACAAACACCGTTGTTGTTGTTGTTGTTGTTGTCGTCGTCGTCATCATCATTATCATTATTATTGTTGTTGTTGTTATTGTTATTATTATATCGGTAAGCCGCCCAGAGGGACTTTGAGAGTGAGATCAAAGTAATAAATAAAACCCCGAGGAAACTCACTGCTTAAGTCGGTGGGACTCACTGCTACTTGCTTAGCCAGGCAGAAATAAAGTAAACATTGCAAATATCCATAGCAACCGACCTCCCCTCGGTTATCAAACCGCAGCTTCGGCCACCACTGGTATATAATAATATTATATATGGGATAGATAAGAGAGACAGAAATATAGAAACATCCTATTTCTAGGGTGAACAGGAGCTATTAGCCAACCTGACTGGGTCAAGGTAACGCGTTCACACGACTCTGCCTTCAGGGATAGTCAACGCAAAGCAAGAAATCAGGATACCCACCGTAGGGCGGGCAGATCAGGCTCTCTGGTTCCCGTGAGGCTCCGTTTTCACAACCAGCATATCTCGAAACGCTTGTTTCCTGTGATCTTGAGGACTAGTCACACGGATCTCTTTTCGGAAGCGGTCCTTTTGACCTTAGAATCTGATGAAGTCCGCGGGCAAAGGTATAAACGAGACAAGGGCTCTGCGGTTTGCTGGAAATGCTGTTGTTTTTCCTCGAACAAGCGTTAAAAGCCCTCGTTAAAAAGTTGGGTGCTTTTACTATCTCAAAAATAATCAAGAGCGTTTGGTAGGGCTGAAACCTGAAGGGAGTGAGGGGGGGGGGGGTCTTGAAAGAAATAAAATAAAACCCGACCTTAGAGCGAATGACTGTTTCCCGCAGGATCAAAATGTACCCAAAAAAAGTTTGAAAAGTTGTTATTCGTTCACCCTCACCTAATTTGAAAACGCGCTTCATTCATTCATTTGATTTACAATCCTTTGATTTACAATCATTTTGATTTACAATCGTTTGATCTACAATCAAACCACTTTGGCAGGCAATTAAAACGAGGCCGCTGCAACCCGAAGCGCGCGTGTTAAAAAGTCCACGACCCATCGCCGTTTCCCACAACTGGCAGCTAACCACGGACCCCACAACTGGCGTGAGTCTGGCGTAGTGGGAAGGGCTGGGAGCGATTTCTGATCAGCCTGAACGGCGAGTTTCTCCGCCAAAACCGAGGCCTTTCAACCCCAGAAATCGGTTTGTCGATCCATTTCTTTTGGGGGGAAGGTCTCTTCCCCTACGCCCACCACGCTCTCGCGTGGGAATGAAAGACTGGGTCAAATCTGTCGAGATTCCCAGTCATCCACTGGTCCAAGGCGCTTTTTTTTCAAGAGGTTTTTTTCTTTTTCTTTTGAAGAAGTTTCGCTTCTCATCCCAGAAGCTTCTTCAGCTCCCCACTATCTTGTCAGAGCTGAAGAAGCTTCTTGGATGAGAAGCGAAACGTCTTCAACCCCCCCCCCCCAAAGAAAGTCCAGTTATCTCCTTTGGGACCCTTCAGGGGGCGGGGGATGCACCAGCTTTCCCAAATCACTGTCCAAAAATGGTGTAACAAAAGTGACAGATTTTACCACGGTCGCTTCCAAACTGGGGAGTGGGGGAATGGGGCGGGGGGGGGGGCTTTGTTACTCGCCCGCCCAAGACGCCAAGGACTGGGGCTTTTCGGCTGTAAGAGTCTTCCCGGATGCGGGAAAATCAGTTTATTTATTTTATTCAGAAAATTCAGCCCACTGAATCCGGATCTGGGCTTCCCCCCTGGGGAGTTTAGATCCAGGGCGATTTCAACCGCTATTTTGGTTTGTGAAAAAGTTATTTGTTTTTCCCTTTCAAATTCATTCGCAGATATACATTCTTATAGGTGCTATTAACATTTTTCTGTTAACCATTAATGTTCATCGTTATCTTCTTATCCATATCTGTATCTGTATCTGTATCTATATCTATATCTATATCTATCCATATCCATATCCATATCTATATCTATATCTTTATATATCTATATATCTCTATCTCTATCTCAATCTGTCTGTCTGTCTGTCTGTCTGTCTCTCTATCATCTCTATCTCTATCTCATCTATATCTATATCTTTATATATCTATATATCTATCTCAATCTCAATCTCTGTCTGTCTGTCTGTCTGTCTGTCTCTCTCTCTCTCTCTCTCTCTCTATCTCTATCTCTATCTCATCTATATCTATATCTTTATATATCTCTATATCTCTATCTCTATCTCTATCTCTATCTTTCTATCTCTATCTATCTCTATCATCTCTCTCTCTCTCTCTCTCTCTCTCTCTCTATCATCTCTCTCTCTCTCTCTCTCTCTCTCTATCTATCTATCTATATATATATCTATATATATATATATATATAGCAATAGCAGTTAGATTTATATACCGCTTCAGAGGGCTTTCAGCCCTCTCTAAGCAGTTTACAGAGTCAGCATATCGCCCCAACAATCCGGGTCCTCATTTTACCCACCTCGGAAGGATGGAAGGCTGAGTCAACCTTGAGCCGGTGAGATTAGAACCGCCGAACTGCAGATAACAGTCAGCTGAAGTGGCTTGCAGTACTGCACCCTAACCACTGCGCCACCTTGGCTCCATCTTTCTGTCTCTCCCCCCCCTCCCTATCTATCTATCTATCTATCTATCTATCTATCTATCTATCTATCTATCTATCATCTATCTATCTATCTATCTATCTATCTATCTATCTATCTATCTATCTATATCTCTCTTTATCTTTATCTCTATCTCTTTATCCCTATCCCTATCCCTATCCCTATCCCTATCCCTATCCCTATCCCTATCTCTATCTCTATCTCTATCTCTATCACTATCACTATCACTATCTCTATATTTTAAAACTTGCAACTGGTACCTCAACCTCTTCATGTGGTGCCCTTATGCAGCACACTGTTTGCTCACCGGGTGGCAATCCTGGTTCTTACAGTCATCAAATAACAGCAAACACCTTTCAGAAATATACCCAAGCATTTGGTTATCCAAATATTGACAGGCACTGGCATATGGATCTCACCCATCTTAGATCGGTTTACATATATTGATGTGGTCCAAGTTCCACATAATTCAGAAGTGCCATGATGATTGAATTCCCTCAGCCATGCGTTGGCAAACTGAGACCTTGGCGTGTTTTAAAGACACCTTTTTACATATAACGTTTCAGCAGAACGTTCCAGTTATTCTTAAAATTCTGAGAGTTTGTTTCGGCAACCACTTCGTTGTTTACAGTTTTGCAAGGTTCTAAATATTCCATGTGCATAATGAAATCTGACATCACATGGCAAAAACACTTAGCCTCACTTTGGATAAATTTATTGGCAAACGTTGCCGGAAGCAAAACACCTCTTTTTTCCCCTCAAGTTTCTCTAAAAGTCATACAATGCAGATGTTTTGCTGATTTTTCTCTTCTCCTCCACAGGCTTCTGGTCTGTCTGTGTGTGTGTGTGTGTGTGTGTGTGTGTACCAGGGGTGGGTTCCTGCCAGTTTTAACCTCTTCTATAGAAGAGGTTCCACAAATCTACCGTGCCATTTAGAACCGGTTCCAGCTCCCTCCCCCCACCTGTCCACACATCAAGATGAAGAGTGAGAGGAGGAATTCTGGGAGTTGAAGTCCACAAGTCTTAAAGCTGTCAACTTTGAACACCCCTGGGGTTTTTTTTCTAAAGGGTTAGGGGTGCAAGGGTCTTGTAACGTGACAGCTTTAAGACTTGCATGCTTCAAATGCCAGAGTTTCTGAGCCAACATTTTGGTTGCTAAGCAAGAGCGTTGTTAAGTGAGTTTCACCACATTTTACAAGTTGGCAACGCCCACCCAGTCACATGACTGCCAAGCCACTCCCACCCGGTCACATGGCCGGCAAGCCACTCCCACAAAGCAGGCCACACCTACAGAAGAGGTTCTAAAAAAAATTGAAACCCACCACTGGTGTGTATACACACACACTTTTTCTCCAACCTGAAGTGATTCTGGACAGCTGACAAAGGGATAGTAGCAGAAAAATCAAAGAAATTAAAAATGGAACTCAAGACCCAGAATCAAAAAAATAAACAAGACAATAACAAAATGAAAAAAATAACAGAATAATTAAGGTTAACCGTTTCTCGATCCATCAAAAATGTTTCATTCTGAATGGGTGAATCTTGCTCTGTGGATCAGAATCTGGGGAAAGAAGCGGGCTTTTGGAGTCTTTTGGAAAATTATGAAAGTTAGGATCATCCAAACCTTGGAAGGGGAAAGGGAAAGGGAGGAAAATAAGGGGCCAAGTGCTTATTTTTTGGGTGTGCGTGTGTGTCAAAAGAATATAAGACCCTGTCTTATTTTTGGGGAAACACGGTATTGTTAGCCGCCCAAAGTTGTGAAAATGAGATGAGCGGTTGTATAGATTGATTGATTAAATAAAAATATACACAATTTGGTAAAAAAAAAAAAAAAAGGGTCTGTAAGTTTCGAATGGCTCATCTCCGAGGGAGCTGGAAAAGGACGTAGAATAGGCCTATTGATGTGTGCGGTTTCTAACCAAGCTGATGAATTTTATATAACCTAGTTGCTTCCGTATTTTATGGATTTAAAAAAGGAGCTGAAATGGGAGTCTGGGCAGGTTAGAGGTTTTCATCTAGCTTTTGTTGCCTTTGTTCTACCCACAAAGCACTGACACTTTCATTGTTATTACGGAGGCTATCTGGAGGTCAGGAGGCCAGAAGGCTTGTTTGGATTTCCTAAAATTGTGCCTCCCTTTAAGCCTTGTTAAAAAACATTGTTTTCAAAGTGTCCTGTGAACTTTCCGAGACTCGAAGTTGCTGCTATTTTTATGCCTCACCCTTGCCCCCAGAGCTTCCAGGGTTCTCAAGACCAGGAGTCCGTCACACTTGAAATATTCCTTGCAATATGAGCCTCAGGTTTCCCCAAGCACTTCAGCCTAGGATTTGAGAATGAGAAGGGATAGTATTTAAACGCACATCAAATACACTTCTCTTTTGGCACTTCATCATGAGGGGTTCTCTGCCTGGTTGCTGGGTGCCCGTGGTCACGGTGGGTGTGGCCTAGTCAACCTCCTGCACCATGGTAGGGGGGCGTTTTTGCCCTCCCCAGACTCCGGAGGCTTTCCTTGAGCCTCTGGGAGGACAAACAACGGCCTTCCCAGGCTCCGGAGGCCCCCTGGAGGCTGTAAACGAACTTCTGGTAGGCCCGTTTTTTGCCCTCCGTGAGCCTTGGCGCACATCCTGCATTTACTTGCATCCAAAATGAGCCACATGTGGACTCCTGGGAAGAATGGGGGTGGGATGGGTGGGGCCAACCAGGAGTGGGATTTGGAGGTTCTCCAAACTGCATAGAATCTTAGCTAGAGGTTCTCCCGAACCCCTGCGAATCCCCAGCAATCACCCCTGACTTCATGGTATAACTGGACACGCTGGTTGGAACAATAAATGGATCCATGCCAGTGGTGGGTTTCAAAATTTTTTAGAACCTCTTCTGTAGGTGTGGCCTGCTCTGTGGGAGTGGTTTCCTGGCCATGTGACTGAGTGGGAGTGGCTTGGCAGCCACGTGACTGAGTGGGCGTGGCCAACTTGTAAAATGTGGTGAAACTCACTTAACAACGCTCTTGCTTAGCAACCAAAATGTTGGCTCAGAAACTCTGGCAATTGAAGCACGCAAGTCTTAAAGCTGTCAAGTTACAAGACTCTTGCACCCCTCACCCTTTAGAAAAAAAACCCCAGGGGCATTTAAACTTGACAGCTTTAAGACTCGTGGACTTCAACTCCCAGAATTCCTCCTCTCGCTCTTCATCTTGATGATGTGCAGACGGGCGGCGGGAGGGAGCTGGAACCGGTTCTAAACGGCACGGTAGATTTGTGGAACCTCTTCTGTAGAAGAGGTTAGAACTGGCAGGAACCCACCCCTGGTCCATGCAACAAAGTGTACAGGTACTGTAGTTCTTGACTTATGATCAAAATTGAACCCCAAATTTATGTTGCTAAGTGAGACATTTGTTAAGTGAGTTTTGCGCCATTTTACAACTTTGACTGCCCCATTTGTTAAGCGAATCACTGCAGTTGTTAAGTTAGTAACATGGTTGTTAAGTGAATCTGGATTTCCCCAGATTCTCCCAGGACTTTGTTCATCAGAAGGTCGCAAAAGGGGATCACATGACCCTGGCGACACTAGTGGATATTTGTGGAAGGAATTATGACTGGAATTGGAAACTCTGCTCAGTGCTTGCCCCAAAAAGTGTTGGCCTAGATCAGTGTTTCCCAAAGTGTGGTACGCATACCTCCAGGGGTACGGGAAGAGTTTGGTGTTGCACCGGAGTTTGGCATCTCAGATTAAAATTAACAACCAGGGAACCTAATTATGATGATCTGTCATCTCAACATAAACAATTTCATCCTTCTCATTGAATCAAATAAATGTTCTTTATAATATAACTTTCGTTTATTTTGCGTATGTACCAAAAAAAGAGAAAAAAATAAATATATTTTGATTTTTATTAAAGCATATGTTTTTTTATGAGGGGTACCCAGCGTTACGAAAATTACAGAAGGGGTACACATATGTCAAAAATTTGGGAAACACTGCCCTAGATTGAGTTTCAATATTTATTCATTTGATATTTGTCGGCAGAATGCCCTGTATGTTCTTAATCAGGTCTATTGATTTCTCCACTGCATGTACTGTATATGACTTCAATGTAGATTTATTATAAAAGCTTTTCTAACGAGGAACAAAATGTTTTGGCTTTTCTATTACTCATTAGCAATAGCAATAGCAGTTAGACTTATATACCGCTTCATAGGGCTTTCAGCCCTCTCTAAGCGGTTTACAGAGTCAGCATATCACCCCCAACAACAATCTGGGTCTTCATTTCACCCACCTCGGAAGGATGGAAGGTTGAGTCAACCTTGAGCCGGTGAGATTAGAACTGCTGAACTGCAGATAACAGTCAGCTGAAATGGCCTGCAGTACTGCACCCTAACCACTGCGCCACCTCAGCTCTTCTGAGTCGACTCTTCTCGGCTTTACTCTGTACTCATCTATTCAGGTTTCAAGAGGCAGAGTTGGGTTAGTCTTTTGCCATGAAGCCCAAGAGAAGGAAGGACCTTAAAAATGACCCATTGACAGATTAACGGAGTTGGAAGGGACCTTATAGGTCATCTAGTCCAACCCCCCCCCCCCCCCGCTCAAGCAGGAGACCCTACACCATTTCTGACAAATGGCAGTCCAATCTCTTCTTGAAAGTCTCAAGTGATGAAGCCCCCGCGACTTCTGAAGGCAACTTCTGTTCCATGGGTTGATTGTTCTCACTGTCAGAAAATTCCTCCTTATTTCTAGGTTGAATCTCTCCTTGGTCAGTTTCTGTCCATTATTCCTTGTCTGGCCTTCAGGTGCTTTGGAAAATAGCTTGACCCCCCTCCTCTCTGTGGAAGCCCCTCAAATATTGGAATGTTGCTATCATGTCTCCCCTGGTCCTTCTCTTCACTAGACTAGCCATGCCCAGTTCCTGTAACCGTTCTTCATATATCTTAGTCTCCAGTCCCCTAATCATCCTGGTTGCTCTTCTCTGCACTTTTTCTAGAGTCTCAATGTATTTTTTTATAGTGTGGTGACCAAAATTAAATGCAGTACTCTAGGTGTGGCCTTACTAAGGCTTTATAGAGTGGCGTTAGTATCTCACTTGATCTTGATTGTATCCCTCCGTTAATGCAACTTAGGATTGCATTGGCTGCCCTTACACCGTTGGCTCATATTTAATTGATTGTCCATTAAGACTCCAAGATCCCTCTCACAGTTACTGCTATTAAGCCTGGTTTTACCCTGTTTATATGTGTACTCAAGGTGGCGCAGTGGTTAAATGCAGCACTGCAGGCTACTTCAGCTGACTGCAGTTCTGCAGTTCGGCGGTTCAAATCTCACCGGCTCAAGGTCGACTCAGCCTTCCATCCTTCCGAGGTGGGTGAAATGAGGACCCGGATTGTTGTTGGGGGCGATATGCTGACTCTGTAAACCGCTTAGAGAGGGCTGAAAGCCCTATGAAGCGGTATATAAGTCTAACTGCTATTGCTAACTGCTATTGTTTGATAAATGAACCATTTATATTTTGAGCATCTTCATTCTTTGCATCCGGTGAGGATTGGTGGACATCTGGTGAAATGCTTTCCAATTCACAAAGGTTGATGATACAACAATAAAGTTGATTCATCCTTAGTGTGGAGCAAGATCCTTCCCCTCCTTTACCTGAAGGGCAGGAAAGTTATCCTACCGCCCTATTCTTAAGCAGAGAAACGATATGTTATCTTTAGAATTACCTGCAGGCTGCAGTGTTGCATTGATTTTCTACACACCTGTGGAAAACAGATTTTTCTTTTGTGTGAGCTCGTCAGTCGGCTGAGCCTGTTCAGTTTTAGCAGATGGAAGAAGCAGATGCCAGAAGTGGCACCGCCAAACACTAAAAACGTGCTGTGAAAAGCAGGGAGGATTCTGTCAAGATCAGAATGTCCATGGAATAACGATTTATAAGTGCAATCAATCAGACAGCTATTGTATATTGATCCCTGGGCTAATTCTTAGGTAAGTGTAATCCAATCTAAAAATGTCACATTTGTTCGCTCAAAATTTGGAAGAGGGAAGGAGAAACACAGCTCTTTTACTAACCCACTACTATAATAACATTTTTATGCTTGTTTTAGTAACCAACACAAGAAGATACACTGAGGAGAATAATTTAATCTATTATAAACACATAGCAATTTTCTAAATTTTCTAAACCGATCGGTCTCCGGATACGCTTCAAAGTGCTAGTCGTAACTTATAAAGCCCTTCATGGTATTGGACCTGCGTATTTGAGAGACCGCCTACTGCCAATTACCTCCCAAAGACCCGTTAGATCACACAGGGTCGGCCTCCTACGGGTTCCGTCCACCAGCCAATGCCACCTGGCTACTACCCGGGGGAGGGCCTTCTCTGTGGTAGCTCCGGCCCTTTGGAATGAACTCCCCGCGGAGATTCGGACCCTCACCTCTCTCCAGGCCTTCCAGAAAGCCGTCAAAACCTGGCTGTGCCGGCAGGCCTGGGGTTGATGAGTTCTCCTCCCCTCTAGACCTGTATGGCTGTATGATTCTTGTTCATTTTAACCATGTGTATTGTGTTTTATGTTCCCTTTTCCCCCCTCTGAGTTGTTCGCCGCCCTGAGTCCCTCCCGGAGAAGGGCGGCATACAAATAAACTAAATCTAAATCTGAATCTGAATCTAAATCAGCAGAGGAAAACTTGAGGTCCTCCAGAAATCTTGAAGCGCCAAATCCCCCACCAGGGAAACAAGAGTCACGGTTGAAGAGATTTGTGGCTTGGCATCATCTTGAAAGCTACGCATTCTGTACCTGCTCCATACATAAATAAGTTGTCAATACATTTCAAAATCTTGCTAGTCGTCGTGCATTTCAGATGGAACCAAATTAAGACCTTGTTACGTATTTCTCTTTGTGAAATGCAGTCCGAGGTTCTCCCCCCCCCCCTTCCCATCAGTTCCAGATTAACGGAGGGAAGAAAGAAGGAGAGCTTTCGAGGATAAAATGTGCTCATGTAGCATTGGATTTATCTTTGCATCTGAGTTTTGTAATTCACTTTTTTGTGGGTGTGTCGAAAGGCCTGACATCTTTCCGTCAAATGATCCCACTAAATGAAATTAACTCAGCAGAGGTCTCGGCTTTAGAGAAATTCTAAGCATCTGGATTTCTAGCTACAATCTGGATCGGTTATACAAATTACTTCAGCTGTTCCAGATTTCCAGAGAAAGCCTTTTTTGGGGGGGAAGGCGGGGTTGGTGGTTGGTTATAACTTGGGAGGGACGCTTCATCGAAGAAATAATAAAGACAAGCCTTGCTTGCCACTTAGGCTTATAATGACTCATTAGCCTGCAATTTAATTAATCTGTTTGGGGAACATGTCCTGAATATCACCACCATATCACACTGCATACTAGGCAAACACAACATGTCTCATCCTTAGAGCAGGCTATAAGGCAATAGATATCATCCAGAAGGACTTATTTGTACAATGACAAGGAATAGTTTTTCAATGGAGAGCACAAGCATTTGATACCATCTTGCCACTGATTTAAGGAGAAGTCCACACCACTGTTATGGAAGTGGACTTGCTTGCTGATGAAGAGTGATCTCTGCCCCTTCTAGTTGTGAAAGTGTAAAAAAGCATCTTAAACAAAAAAAAAATTCTAATATATCAGAGAATCCCCTTTGAGCCTTCAGTCTTGGACCAGCTGCTAATGCACCTTGAAGTGTGGAAGTCTTAAAGCTGTCAAGTTACAAGACCCTTGTACCCCTAACCCTTTAGCAGAGGTAGGTTCCTACCAGTTCGCACCTATTCGGTAGAACCGGTTCATCAAATCTACTGAACCGGTTAGAAGAGGTTCCACCAGTGGACCCAGAAAGCAGGCCACACCTATAGAAGTTCCAAAAATTTTTGAAACCCACCACTGCCCTTTAGAAAAAAAAACCCCAGGGGTGTTCAAAGTTGACAGCTTTAAGACTTGTGGACTTCAACTCCCAGAATTCCTCCTCTCGCTCTTTCTCTTGATGACGTGCGGATGGACGGGTGGGCGGAGGGAGCTGGAACCGGTTCTAAACGGCACTGTAGATTTGTGGAACCTCTTCTATAGAAGAGCTTAGAACTGGCAGGAACCCACCCCTGGCTTACAACCCCACTTCTTTCAGAACATTAAGTGATTCATCTGTGGTCATTAAGTAAGACATCACGTGACTGTGACTTGCAATTTTACTGCCAGCTTCTCCATTGATTCTGCTTCTCAGAAGTGGCTAGGAGGGGCGCAAATGGCGATCACATGTCCACAAGGCATTATGAGGGTCATAAATGGTCACCAGGTGCAAAGTGCCCACACGTCAATTTGCGTGATAGTGGGGATATTGCAACAGTCATTAAGTGCGAGGACTCGTCACAACGTTGATTTCTAGAGCCCGTGTAATTTTGGATGGCCAATAAATAGGGTGTTTGTTAAGCAACGACTACCTGTAATGCACAGGTGTATAAACAGATATGGGGAAATAGATTTCACTTGAAGATGAACCATAAAGGAAAAAAATCAACGTCATCCAAAGGATTTGGATCTGAGACCGATTTTCCTGTAGAATATAGTGGTCAACTTACGATCATGACTGAGTCCAGAATTTCTCCTGCTAAGCAAGACATTTGTTAAATTAATTTTGTCTCATTTTACCACCTTTCCTGCCAGAATTGTTAAGTGAATCGCTGTAGTTCTTAAGTTAGTAACATGGTTATTAAGGGAATCTGATCTTTCTCATTGACTTTGCTTGTCGGAAAGGTTGCAAAACTTAATCAGAAAGAGCAACAACATGTTTAAAACAGCAACCACAATAGAAGTCGTACTAACACCAGAAAGTAGTTTAGGACAAAGAAGATGTGGGTTTAAACTCACTAACTAACTTTGGCCTAACATGCTTTTCAGTGAGACTACCTCACAGGGTTGTTTGTGCCAGGATAAAAATATAAGCTGCTTTAAGATACTAGAAGAACAGGGAAATATAAACGGAACTCTAACCCCAATAAATACATAAACAAAAGATCTCTTAAAAGTAATTACAGATGGTATAATACGCTTTCCACACCTTACTTAACCACATTAAACCTGTGGTTTCATCACTTAACTGGACAGGATACAATTAAACATGCTTGTATTTTTCATATACTGTATATGACAATAAAAAGAAGAAGAAGAAGAAGAGGAGGAGGAGGAGGAGGAGGAGGAGGTAGTAGTAGTAGTAGTAATAGTGGTAGTGGTGGACAACAGAGAATGAGGTGGCTGGATGGAGTCATCGAAGCAGTCAGCGTGAGCTTAAATGGACTCCGAGGCCTGGTAGAGGATATGAAGGCCTGGAGGAACATTGTCCATGGGGTCGTGATGGGTCAGACACAACTGTGACTAACAACAAAATATGACAGTCATGTGATGCAATCATTTCAGTATTATTTCAGGAACTGCACGGTGTGTGCTGAATCTATTGGTTAGTCTGGAAATATTTGTTTTTGAACGAACTGTGTTATCAGTGTGTCAAAGAGATAGCAATTCTTAGCCTTACAAGCTCCAAATTTAATGATAACACACCACATGAAAACAGAAACAGATGTTTTTTCCTTCTGAGAAATTGGATGGAAAAATTGTGGCATATTTTATTACCAGAAAGTTTTTCCCCTCTATGGAAGATATTCCAAGGAGAACTGAAAGTTGTCATGGTTATTGAGATGCGGCCCCCATTTTTCTCACAGCTGCAAATACTATCATGCTCCAGCAATTTTGGAAGAACTCACTAGGAAGATGATATAAAGTAATGTCAAGGATCAAATACCAGAATAGACAACTGTCAAGCAAGTGGGATCTACTCTAGACTTCCCTATTAATTTATTTGTCTCTTTCATTTAGTATTTACACACACTTGTTGCTTATCACATTTTATTACAGATTAATTTGTAAATTTTTTTTTTAAAAAAAATACAGGTAGTCTTTGACTTACAACAGTTCACGTAGTGACCATGCAAAGTTACAGGAAAGATTGACAGTTTGGCAGTTCGAATCCCTAGTGCCACATAACCAGTGGTGGGTTTCAAAAATTGTTCGAACCTACTCTGTGGGTGTGGCCTCCTTTGTGGGAGTGGCTTGCCACCCATGTGACCGGATATGAAGATGCCGACGACTCTTGTCAGAACTACCTTAAATTCCCTCCCACACAGCACTGGCACGCATAAGAATAGGATGTAAACTTGTTTTTTAAAAGGCATCTTTGGTTTGCGTTAAACAACTTCAACACACGCAATGTTCTGATTGCACCACAAACGCACTAATCATCCTTACCTTTCACAGAGGCACTGAGTTTCATAAATAGGAGCATGATAGTGTAGAATAATCATATCCAAGGACCAGTGGTGGGTTTCAAAGGTTTTTGGAACCTCTTCTGTAGGTGTGGCCTGCTTTCCGGATCCACTGGTGGAACCTCTTCTTACCGGTTCGGTAGATTTGATGAACCGGTTCTACCAAACAGGTGCGAACTGGTAGGAACCCACCTCTGCACGTAACGGAGTGAGCTCCTGTGACTTGTCCCAGCTTCTGCCAACCTAGCAGTTCGAAAGCACGTAAAAATGCAAGTAGAAAAATAGGGACCACCTTTGGTGGGAAAGTAACAGTGTTCTGTGAGCCTTTGGCATTTAAGTCATGCCGGCCACATGACCACGGAGATGTCTTCGGACAGCGCTGGCTCTTCGGCTTTGGAATGGAGATGAACACCGCTCCCTAGAGTCTGGAACGACTAGCACATATGTGCGAGGGGAACCTTTACCTTTATAAAGTTACGACAGTGCTGAAAAAAGTGATTTATTACTATTTTTCAGATGTACGACCATTGTAGCATCCCTCATGCGATCAAAATTCAGACGCTTGGCAACTGACTCGTATTTATGACGGTTGCAAAGTCAGAGCCGAGGTGGCGCAGTGGTTAGGGTGCAGTACTGCAGGCCACTTCAGCTGACTGTTATCTGCAGTTCGGCAGTTCTAATCTCACCGGCTCAAGGTTGACTCAGCCTTCCATCCTTCCGAGGTGGGTGAAATGAGGACCCAGACTGTGGGGGCGATATGCTGACTCTGTAAACCGCTTAGAGAGGGCTGAAAGCCCTATGAAGCGGCATATAAGTCTAACTGCTATTGCTATTGCTAAAATCAACGAGAAAGCCAGATTCACGGACCAAGTGGATTACTAAGTTAACAATTGCAGCGATTCACTTAACAACTCAGGCAGGAAAGGTCGTAAAATGGTACAAAACCCATTTAACATCTGCCTCATTTAGTGACACAAACTTTGGGCTCTATTGTGGTCCTAAGTCAAGGACTACCTGTAATGTCCTACGTGCTCTTTCCAGTCAATATATTTCGCCAAAGAGACACACTGTAATTTTTAGTTTCACATATCACCAAGTTCTGGCAGTATTTCTTATGGAATACGAGTTAATCCTTAGTTGACCAGGCAACAGCCATAATGTTATGTTAAGGTATTCCCTAAGCATGTTTCAATATATGCAAAGACCAAAAAAATAAAATGTCTGAATGTAACTGATATATGTACATAGTATATTCAGAGTCGAGTATATTAGAGCCGAGGTGGCGCAGTGGTTAGGGTGCAGTACTGCAGGCTACTTCAGCTGACTGCAGTTCTGCAGTTCGGCGGTTCAAATCTCACCGGCTCAAGGTTGACTCAGCCTTCCATCCTTCCGAGGTGGGTGAAATGAGGACCCGGATTGTTGGGGGCAATGTGCTGACTCTGTAAAGAGGGCTGAAAGCCCTATGAAGCGGTATATAAGTCTAACTGCTATTGCTATTGCTATTGCTATTGCTATTCGTAAGCCTATTACACAAATTCTTACCAGGCAGCTGAGATTACAACCTCAGCCTGTTCCGAGCACGTGTCCTCCCCGCCCCAAGTTTTTGCTTGATGGCATCACTTTCCCAAGCCCCTCTTCCATTCTTTCAGATTTGGAAGTTTATTTCAAGATAGTGGCTGCAGGATGATTTGGGCCATCTGTTCTAGCAGTCTCCAGGATATGAAGAGGAAACTATGACCCTTTCAACACAATTAAGTTCATATGCTATTTACCTCTCCCTGGGTTGGAAGGTCAAAAGGTATTATGGAAGAGGACCATAATAAACAATCCTTTTTTATTGCCAAGAAAAGTACATGGATTTACCTTGCCAGTGAAGTTATGTGGATCTGAGTGCTACTTAAAGGAAGTCCTTCTTTCCTTCTCTCCTTCTTTCCTTCTTTCCTTCTTTCCTTCTTTCCTTCTTTCCTTCTTTCCTTCTTTCCTTCCTTCCTTCCTTCCTGTCCCATCCCTTCCCTTCCCTTCTGAGTTTCCTGCTGGACAATATTAGATAACCTGGATGCTCTGTCCTTTGACAATAATAGTAGTAGTATTTTTATTTATTATACAAATGGGAGAAAAACACACGCTCTTTAAAATTTAATTCATAGCAGTAAATTTAATATGGTTGTCCACTCCGAAAGACTTTGGTGGCTTACAAATCCATAAAAAGAGTAAAACCCACAAAAAAGGCAGTCCAGATTAAAACAACTACAACATCAAAAGATGTAAAACCAATTCAATAGCGGTTCAGTCCATCGATCATATCCAGGTTAACACTAGGCCTGGATGTGACAATTGTATGAACGTGAATCAAAAAGAATCCATTGTAAAATCCTCAGAGCCCATAAAGTATAATAATATCAATACCTGTGCATTCAGACTGGTTAATTATATACTGTTTTTAGCAGATCCTTTATATCTGGAAAGGAGGAAGAACTTGCAATATTTTTCCAATCTTCCATTTAACCTTAAAACTACAAACCAGTTGCACAGCTGGTACAATTTCCATAGTAGCTTCCCCGAGTTCAGTGAATTGGAATTATTTTGGGTGAAGAACCCTCATTTTCAGATCTCACGCCACTTTGGACTGGTATCTTTATTTTTAAAAAATCCACTTATTTTCAAAGGAGCTTAATTTGAGGAGGCGCCTTCTTTTCTCGCTTCATCCGAAGAACTCCAAAGATTTAAGCTTGGGAAAATCAAGAAATGAAAGTAGACAAGGCTTTCTGAGTATTGGGAGAGTTTGCACCACTGCCCTCCCTTTCAAGGACTTCACTCAATTCACTTCGTCAATTAACTGCTCAGATTTAATCAACAAAGTCGTCTGTAAAATAGGGATTCCCTCGCGCTCAGAACAATGTAGTTCCAAAGTGGAGGAACTGATAAAATAATGGGGTTCCACCACAAAACCGCGGATGACAAAATCGCGGTCGACGAAAGCGCGTATGTGACGTCATCACAGTGCGACGAAAAAGATCGAAAAATGTAAAAATAAAGCGAAAACCTTACCCTAACCCCCCCAAACCTAACCCTAAACCTAACCCTAAACCTAACCCTTAACCTAACCCTAAACCTAACCCTTAACCTAACCCTAACCCTAACCCTAACCCTTAACCTAACGAAAAACCTAACGCTAACCCTTAACCTAACGCTAAACGTAACGCTAACGCTCTAAACCTAACCCTAACCCTTAACCTAACCCTAACCCTTAACCTAACCCTAACCCTTAACCTAACGCTTACCTTTATGTGAATCGGCTTGCTGTAATTTAATTTTTATTTTAATTTTTCGATCTTTTTCGTCGTGCTGTGATGATGTCACATACGCGATTTCGTCGACCGCGCTTTTGTGGAACGCGGTTTTGACGGGTCACGAATAATGGCTCCTCCTGGCAATAACTCAGTCCTAATGTCTTGTATATTGTGGGTGGGTGGGGCTTCTCTACAATCAGGGTGAGAAACTTTACCCCATAGCAACACAGAATTTAAAACTCTCAGCTGTCCCAGGTAGCGCAGACAGTGGAGGAGGATGCTGAAGGTGAACGTTGTAATTCAGCAATCCAAAGAGGAATATAGATTTTTTTTTTTAACCATTCCTGAAGTAGAACTAAGCCTAAGGGACGTATTCTTAATAGTACAAGGCCAAATTTGGAGAACGGGGGGGGGGGGATATTGTTTTAATTTCATGAGTCAGTTCTCTCTCCATCCTCCACTTTGTATTTTCTAAAAAATTGTTAACTTACAGACAAAACATACTTATAAAGCAATCTATTTAGAAGGCAATCTCACTGGATATTCCCAAACCAGAGGACACAGGATTGGGAATCCAATGGATCCAACGGGGGTTTAATTCTATCATAGGCATTGTACCCCCCAGCCTTATGCCAACTGGCTTGGTGAATCCTATTAAACAGTATTGTTCCACTTAGTTCCAAGTGGAAGGAAGAGTAACCACCAATTTTCTTTAGACATCGCTTCTGGTTAGTTTCAAGGAACCTCCTCCCAGATCTTGTACGGATGTCAATCACTTGTCCTCCTTGGTTTTGTTTCCCCCTTTTATAGTACTTGAGAGACCGCCTGCTGCCAATTACCTCCCATAGACCCGTTAGATCGCACAGGGTCGGCCTCCTCCGGGTTCCGTCCACCAGCCAATGCCATCTGGCTACCACCCGGGGGAGGGCCTTCTCTGTAGCAGCTCCGGCCCTTTGGAACGAACTCCCCGCGGAGATCCGGACCCTCACCTCTCTCCAGGCCTTCCGGAAAGCCGTCAAAACCTGGCTGTGCCAGCAGGCCTGGGGTTGATGAGTTCCCCTCCCCTCTCGACTTGTATGGCTGTATGACTCTTGTGTATTTTAATTACGTGCATTGTGTTTGTATCCCCTTTTTCCCCTTTTGAGTTGTTCGCCGCCCTGAGTCCCTCCCGGAGAAGGGCGGCATACAAATAAACTAAATCTTAAATCTTAAATATACAGTCGCAGAATCATTTTTTGCCCCTCTTCATTCTGACTCTGCCCCCAGCTTCATTTCTTCTGGCATGGCCTTCCTTCGAATGCAGCGTCCCTCTGCTTTCAGAATAAACACAGGCAACTCCAAAATTCAAGACTTTAAAAAAAATAATCATCTTTTATTGGAAAATTATCTCGATCAAGATTTTCATGAACCCCATTCGGACGTACATAACACACACTTTGCAACAGGCAGTTTCTGAAAGCATTCCCAGGGCAACACATTTGATAGGAGGCCTATCTGGGCCTCCCTCTTCTGCTTTGGAAGAGTCTGGCTGGAGCCCAGCTGATGAAGGGTTACCAGGATATAACCAACAAAGCATCTGTCTCAAGGGTGGGAGTGAAACAAGCATACATCCATGGGGTGGGAAATCATATATATATTTTTAAATATATCTATATTTGCATTCAAATAAAAAAATTGAAAAGATAACCTCCATTTGCTTAAACCTCTGAGTTTAGCAGGTTATAAATAACTTAACCCCTACCATTCATAGGGAGAGGTATGTGCAACAAGAACCGAACGTTCAGTGTTTTTGAAAACCTGGCATTTTTCCTGAACAGTCCAAAAGTGATAATGCCAGCAAAGCATTCTCAGACAAAACCCTGGTTCCATTAATTCAGTGTCTAAAGTCATGATTCTCATCCAGTTACTCCTCTGCCTAGAGCTTGCTTGTAAATCATCTTGAGATTGCAGTACTAGGGGAGAGTTTACTCCAGAATACATGTGATGAAATTCAGTAGACTTGACATCCATTAAAACCACTCCTTTCCAGCTCTCTGGGCCCCAGGGCAAAACCTCTCAATTATTCTTCCCCCCCTCCTCCCACATTAGCCACCATTTTGTGCTTATACTCAAGGGAAAGGAACTTTGCTGGTGGCCGGGGTTCTTGAGAGTGATAAGGGGAAGCTATTCCAGTTGGTTGCAGAACTCTGGAAGGCTAATAGATGGCAGCAAAGAGTTATAATGTTCTGTTATCTACTTGGCTGCCATCTAGTGGCAACCCTAGGAGGTTTGCCTGCTGTAGATTGCATACCAGCCCTGGGAAAGACTAAAAACACCCATTACACCTTCAAGGTGGCCAACTCAATTCCTTGACTATGTCTCTGTGTGTGTGCCATACTGCTCCCTCCTCTAATACTTCTTTTTTCTGCAAGCTATCACACTCTGCCTTGGAGTCCTTGCTTGAAGGACACAGCCTGGCATGGCCTTTGATGACCTCCCAGTTGCCCAATATAAAGCCTGCTCAAGCCAACTGACCTCGCTTCCATTGCATAGGCATGTTTCAGAGCAGTGTTTCTCAACCTTGGCGACTTGAAGATGTCTGGACTTCAACTCCCAGAATTCTGAGAGTTGAAGTCCAGACATCTTCAAGTGGCCAAGGTTGAGAAACACTGTTTCAGAGTGACCTCACTTTCTCCCAGCTGCACTGCAGTTAAGCTCTCCTCTGTCCGGGCCCACCTTATGGAGCTGAAACATGCTTACTGACCCTAAGCCATGCATATCCAGATGCCGATCTTCTTACTTGGTTTAAAACTGCTCTGGGGAGTTTAGCTCGCTTTGAGTTCCCTGAGGTTTCCTCCAAGCTGAAGGATGTGTAGGATTCAGCCTTGATTCGAGTTACCCAAGACTGGAAACCTTTCAAATATTCGGATTTTAAATCCCATGTGCCCCCCCAGACATGACCCATGGGGAATGGCAGAATTAACTCCGGTAGTTTATACCTGACTTCATACAGTTGAGGCTTTTGCAGTTTCGGTTTTGTTTTTTTTTCCCCCACTGGCCAAAAATATCTTCACCTTTGATAGCATCCCTACTTATCGATCAGGATTCGGGATCACCCTTAATGAATGTTAGCATCCTTATCGAGGTCGGCTTCAATGCTACGAACAGGTATCTGGGAAACAGAGCCGAGGTGGCGCAATGGTTAGAGTGCAGCCACTTCAGCTGACTGTTATCTGCAGTTCGGCGGTTCAAATCTCACCGGCTCAGGGTTGACTCAGCCTTCCATCCTTCCGAGGTGGGTAAAATGAGGACCCGGATTGTTGTTGGGGGCAATATGCTGACTCTGTAAACCGCTTAGAGAGGGCTGAAAGCCCTATGAAGCGGTATATAAGTCTAACTGCTATTGCTATTGCTAATCTCACCGGCTCAGGGTTGACTCAGCCTTCCATCCTTCCGAGGTGGGTGAAATGAGGACCCAGACTGTGGAGGTGATATGCTGACTCTGTAAACCGCTTAGAGAGGGCTGAAAGCCCCATGAAGCGGTATATAAGTCTAATTGCTATTGCTATTGCTAAACAGCCCAAAATTAATTCGATCGGACTTACTTCAGGATCTGGATATGCTTTATTTACAAGCATGGAGAAAATATTCCCATCCTCCGATGCACCTCTCCAGATTCACTTTAAGAAGCAGGGCATCTGCAGCCTGACGGATGCCCCCACCAACCTTCAAACAACCATCATCCGCAGGAAACGATGTGTGTGTGTGTATATATATATATATACATACAGCTTTTTGGTTTTTGTCTGGAGGAGAAAAATGGCTCTTTTAAGGCACAGTCTTTGTACTGAGTCTGGATTTCTTTTAAAAAAAAGTGCATTGAGAGACACCTCCCATCTGCCCCTACGTTATCCCAGCATTTCCCGGGGGTTCTTACACTGAGAGAGTCTCTGACGGATGATAAGGCCTGAAGGTGTTGTGATGACTGGCCGCCACCTGGTGCAATGAGCTGGGCAGCCGGAGGGGGCAGTAGAGCTGAGAAACGCTCAGCGTTTGCAGCTCCGCCGAAGACAGCCGTGGGGAGGAGAGGAACGAGGGTCTCGCGTGGAAGGGCTGGTGCGGCTCGCGGGCGCTCGAAGCCTTCCCCTTGGAGGACTCGAGCAGCAGAGGGTCCGGGAGTCCGTAGTGGCAAAGGGCAGAGGCCGCCGCCAGTGGGAAAGCAGGCACGACGCCGTAAGAGACGGCCGGATGAGCCAGGAGCCGGGAATAACTCGCGGGGGCGGCCCACGCCACCGCCCGTTCGCCCACCGGCCTGGCGTGGGGCCGCGGCTGCCGCTCGGAAGGCTGGAACGGCCGGCTCAGGAGGCTGTCGATGGCGAAGGGGCTGGAGAATTTCGTGCCCGGAGGGGTCGAGGCGCCCCCGACGGCTCCCACGTCCGATTCCCCCGAGGGGGTCTTCCGATCGGCAGCCGGGGAAGCGGGCTGAGCCGAAGGGGAGCCCCGGGCGGCCGAAGGGAGCCCCGGACGGCTGAGCCGCTTCCTCCTCCTGCGGAAGACGCCGTCGGCGAAGGTGTACTCGGAGTTGGGGTTGAGCATCCAGTAGTTGTCCTTGCCCCAAGGCCGGGCCGGGTCCCGCAGCACCTTGACGAAGCAGTCGTTGAGCGAGAGGTTGTGGCGCACCGAGTTGCGCCAGCCCGTGTACGCCCCGCGGAAGAAAGGGAAGCGGCCCATCAGGTACTCGTTGATCTCCGCCAGGGTCAAGCGGCCCCCGGCCGAATCCCGGATGGCCATGGCGATCAAAGCGATGTAAGAGTAGGGGGGCTTCGGACGGCGCGTGTAAGGCTTCCCGGACAGGCCCGACGGTCCTTTACCCTCGCCTCCCGGGGAAGGCGAAGGCTCAGGCTCGGGGGGTCCCTGCAGGGGAGAAGCCCCGCAGCCGCTGGCCGGGCTGAGCGCCGCGCAATCCCCGTCGGAGCCCAGCTCGCTTTCGGCTGCCCGCGGGGAAGCTTCGCCGCCGCCTTCTTGGTCGCTGCCGCCGGGCCCGCTGAGCTTGTCCTCGTAGCGCGGAGCGAAGATCTCCAGCTTCATAGTTGCGCCTCCCCCAGCTCGGTTCTCCTCTGCCGCCCCCCACTCCTAGGCTCTTCCCGCCTACCTGCCTGCCTCCTTGGGGGGGTTGAGGAGCCGGCTTGCTGGTTCTGGCGATTTAGAGCTTCGATCCCCCCCCCGCTCTCCCCCGGGAGACGGGATCAACAGTTGGGGTGCATGTCTCTATACCTGGTCAAAGTCTCGGAATGGGGAGTGGGCGGGCGGGGTGGGCTGAAGAATAGAGGACGAGGTCGTCTCTGCTTTGGGATCCCTGGAAAGGTCGGGCGTGGCTCCGAAACAACGGCAGGTGGTCTTTCTTTTTTTTCCTCCCTCTGCAAACTCTCCCGCGAGGAACTCGAACTCAGCTCATTCCAGCCAAGGCCAAAAGTTGGGAGAAAAGTTGCTGTCCCGTATGTTTTTTAAATCAAGGAACTCGAACTCAGCTCATTCCAGCCAAGGCCAAAAGTTTGGAGGAAAGTTGCCGTCCCCTATGTTTTTTAAATAAAGGAACTCGAACTCAGCTCATTCCAGCCAAGGCCAAAAGTTGGGAGAAAAGTTGCCGTCCCCTATGTTTTTTAAATCAAGGAACTCGAACTCAGCTCATTCCAGCCAAGGCCAAAAGTTTGGAGAAAAGTTGCCGTCCCCTATGTTTTTTAAATCAAGGAACTCGAACTCAGCTCATTCCAGCCAAGGCCAAAAGTTGGGAGAAAAGTTGCTGTCCCCTATGTTTTTAAATATATATATTTCGGGTGAGAGGGGAGCGGTGTAAGTTTTTCTTCCCCCAAAACGCGTCTCAGGTGCGGTGCTGTTTCCCCTATTAGCCGAGCGACGGTCTCTTTCTTAGAAAGTCAAATCAGCGCGCATCGCTCCGCTCCTGGCACTTCGGGGAGACTTGGGATTTCTGGGGCGCCGGCTTCTTCTTCTTCCACCATCGGGGCCCGCTTTTCAAACGCCAAGCCCTCTTTCCCCCTACAGAGGGGGTTCGACTCCCAGGGCAGGGATGCTTCGCCGTCCCTCTCTCGCCTTCCCTCCCTGGTTCGGCTGTCGAAGTGGAGGGGGAGCAGCAACAGGTGGCGGAGAAGTTGGAAGCGGCTTTGAGTTCCGATCCTTGAGTCGTTGGGGGCTTGGTTCTTTTGGCCCCCTCTCCCCGCCCAAGCGCAACTCCTTCCCGGTTGGGATGAAAACCGGTAGTCCGTTTCCCTCGTAATAGGAGCCTTCCCGGCTCTCGAAGGATCCTCTTCTCAAGCCCACGCGGGCGAGTCCTCTGCCGGCCAGCGCAACACTCGAGCTGCCGCCGCTGTCATTAGTGGTATATATTGTCATTCTCCATCTCCGGGACTTGACGGGCCAGCCCATTCCAAGGCCGGAGGGGGGGAGGAGCTTCCCCCCCCACCTCCTCCTCCTCCCTCCCCCGAGAGGCTAATGGGTGGGTCTGCCAAGGTGGGCACCGATCTCGCCGCCAGCCTGCTTTGGCTGGCAAGCCCATTGGGTGCCTCTTCTGGCCAAGCCCCTCCTCCTCCTCCTCCCCCCTGAGGGTTTCGTCCAATGAAACCGCCGCCACGGCTCAGCTCCTCCTCCCACCCTCCGCTCCTCCCTCTTTTGCGGAGCGGGAGCCTGGTCTCAGGTGCGATGGGCGAGGTGCCTTTTTTACAGGTGGCGGTGCCCGACTTGCCGTCTCCCTGGTCGCCTTCCTCGGGAATGATCGAGCTGGGCGCTTCGCAGAATTCCGCGGGTGGGTCGGAGCGCCGGGTTTCCCTTTCCCCCCCGCTGCTGATTAGAACAGAGAAAGAATAAGAGAGCTGGAAGGGACCTTGTAGGTCATCTAGTCCGACCCCCTCCCTCCGCCCAAGCAGAAGACCCGACACCATATCTGACAGGTAGCTGTCCAATCTCTTCTGGAAAGCTTGCAGTGGTGAAGCTCCCCCAACTTCTGAAGGCCAGCTGTCCCAGCTGATTACAGGGATCGCTTAGCTTGGAGAGGTTTAAAAATATCCCCAGACTGGTGAAAGGTTATCGAGCCTCCACCTAGTCTGTTTCCCCGGAGAGAAAACACCCGGAAGAAATCGGGGTGCTGTTTTGAGCTAGCAAAAAAAAAAAAAAAAAGAAAAGAAAAAATTCCAAAATTTGGAAAAATTCCAAAATTCCAGCAACAAAACAAAACAAATTATTGATCACTGTTAATTTTAATTCGAATTTTTTTTTTAAAAAAAAACATGTCATTGTCAATTTTAATTGGGTTTGGGATATTCTATTTAATTTTTTTTCAAAACTTTTGTATTATGTGTTTCTTCTAATGTTGTATGCCGGCCCTGAGTCCTTGGGAGAAGGGCGGCATATAAATCTAATAAACCTAACCTAACCTAAACCAGTAACCAGTGTATTTGCTTTGAGATGATGTGTGCATACTTGTAGAGTTTGGTGACTTAAACCTGGGGAACGGTGCCAGCCTGCCGCTGAAAACTTCTTTCTTCTTCTCGTTCTTTTAAGTCGTTCAGACCTAAGAAAAGGAGAGTTATTTTTGAGATGGTCGACACACTTTGGAATACCTTTCCCAGGGAGCTTTTAACAGAATAACAGAGTTGGAAGGGACCTTGGAGGTCTTCTAGTCCAACCCCCTGCTCAGGCAGGTAACCCTATACCAGCTTTTAACAGAATAACAGAGTTGGAAGGGACCTTGGAGGTCTTCTAGTCCAACCCCCTGCTCAGGCAGGAAACCCTATACCCTGTATTTGCCACGATTGCAAACTCTACACAGTTTAAATGTATTTGAATAATTAGTAGCTTGGATTGATAGTTGGGCCAAACCAACCCTGTAGAATTTCAGACAAATGCTTGTCCCATCTCTGTTATTAGTTATTGGCATATTTCAAAATCTCTCTGGATCAGTCCTTTTCAGTTGGTTTATTTTAAATTTGGCTTAATGTATGTATTTCCTGCCTTTTATTGTTCCTCCTGTAAACAGGATTTTTGTTTACAATTCCGATATACCACGGAGGCTGCTGCGGTGGAAGAAGTAAAAACATAATGAAGTGGTGACAGGCATAATATTCCCAGTCAAATGTTAAAATCTTCAATGGGAGAATAAGGTCACCTACTGAATTTCCAGTAGTTGGGGTGTTCTAGAAAAGAGTAGTATTTGTTGTGTGTTTGTGCCTATTTTCTATATATATATTAAAGTGATTATGAAAGACACGAATTTGTCTGGGTTATCCCGAGAGCTTTTTTTCATTACATTGTCAGGCTGCAAATAAAAACTGCTTCAGTTCAGAATTACTGCTCCACCACTTTGCTCTGGGAAGAAATTGCAAAATGTTATCAGGTTGATTAAAATAAGAATGAGTGCTAAGATTCATTTTTTGATCACGCTTTTCTAAAGATGTCCAAAGTAGTTTTGGAATATTATATATAATATCTGCAGAGGGGAAATTATATAATAGTAAGCACATGCAACATGATCTGAAACACTTGAGTTCCATCTTCACTTCTGTTGGCTTTCCAAATTTATATTGGGACAATATGGAAAGTTGCACAGTTTGACTTTTAAAAAATAAATATTGATCTAATAATTGTGGGTTGTCTCATTATTTTACAAACCTGCTCCCATCTTTTACTGATTTTCAATGGGATTGAAATGTTGAGTGGCTTGTACCCCAGTGTTTCAAAACGGAATTCTTTGGAATATTTCACGTAAGGAATGTGGCAGAGCAAAGTGAAACCTTTGTAAATCCTAAATGTTTACATGGAAAAGATATAAACCCACAATTACCCTCTTTCATTGATGAGTGACTCTCATAAATAATCATACTGAAAAAAAGTTGATAGCATCATGTCATGTTTAAGTTTTTCAGTGTCTAATTAAACTGATGCTATTGTGATATTTCTTAAAATGCCCTGGAGTATTTTACCCAACCAAAAATTGCTACCTGCAATTTGATGATTTACAATTTTAAAATGTTGATGGGACTTGTGTTAAAGGAATTGACTCTGTGTCTATGTGTGTGTGTGTATATATACACCCACTCACATACATACACACATACACACATACATACACACATTCACACACTCTCTATATATTCCCCCTCCTCCGAATTTATCTGTGTATACCAGTCAAACAGGTTTGGTGGTTGAAGTGTAAAGTCTTTGACACTTTTCTGCTAAATACATTTGAAAGTAATTTCCCCGCCCCAAGTAAACGGGCTTTCAAATCTCCCCCCTCTTCTCATTGTGTGCATCTCAGGGTATCTGCTACTGAATTTTAAAGAAGTTTCCTCCCCCAATTCTCAAAATAAAGTATCCGCGTGGGATTGCATTTGTTTATTGCCTATGAATGACAACAATTACTCTAGACAACCATAAATTGTGATCTAATATAAATTATCAGTGCAATGTAATCATTTTTATACACATTGCCCTATAGTCAGTGCACCATGGATTTAATTGATCTTCATCTGGGAATATTGATCACACACACACACACACACTCACTCACTCACTCACTCACTCACTCACACAGATTTGTTGCCAATTTTAACAATCTTGAGTTAACACCTTATGAGTGATGTATTTGAATAAGGGATTAGGAGTAGGAAGATCCAGTTTCTATTCCTCTGTCAGGTATAGAAGGCAGATGGGTAATTTTCTCTCATTCTTAGATTGGAACTGTGGGAAGTTATCACCCAGCCCTCTCCCAGAAAAATGAAATATCCTAGGAAATATTGAAAAGGCAGAGAATATTTCTCTGGATGTGAAAAGAAAGAAACATGTTTTAAAAGACAGAATAGTTGCCTGTAGCTTCCTGCCCATCCCCACTGTTAATGGGCCATTGAGAAGGCCAGGCTAGCCCACTTTACATAATAAAGACTTCTCCACTGCAGCTGCAGGGGGAAGGAATGTTGGAACTTTACTCAAATGACCACATGGCGTCTGAGAACTCATCCATACCTGGATTCAAAACACAGCCTAGAGAGTAGCCCCTGCATGGCCCCATGGGAGTCTGACAACCAATCAGAATACATTGCTTACACAGGAACAGGAAGCAGAGAGGTGGGGCTGAACAGGTTATAAAAAGCCTAGCAAGCCCCTCCCTTAGCCCTTCTCTTCTTCTCCACCAACATTGAAGCATGTGATCACCTTTTCTGTTCAGGGCTCAAGCCATGTGGCCCTGTCCACCATTAAAACCATCTTTCCAAGCAGCCTCCATGTCTCCAGTGTCTTTCCCCCCACTTGGAGCCGAACCCAGAAGGACATTTCTTTCATCAGAACAAAGTGGAACAGCATAGAAGATAAGAGTCTTTAATCTTCAATGAAGATGCCTTACACAATGCATTTCTACTATGAGATAACTATGGAGAGCCTGGTCCTTGCTCAGCTTTGTTGCTTGCAAACATCTGCAAGCACACCACGAAGCTCAGACAACACCAAGGACTCTACAATTCAACCCTGAGCTACCTATATCCTCTTCAATTGGTGCTGTGAATTAAACATGATTTTGGAAAGTCTGTTTTCACCTGAAGCTAATCCATTGTTTTTCACAGGCGTAATTATATCAGTCTGTTGCAACAAGCTTCAGTAATCTAAGGACCACTTCATCAGATATACTTCATAAGATATTATCTGAGATCAACACATAATGTGTGGTTGTCCTCCAAAATAATTGTAGAAGACAGCAGGTTATGCGTAGTGTAGAGTATGTAGCTATTTGTTCAAACAATTATATAAATTATGCTGATATTTTCTAACTCACGTAGAAGCCTACACAACATAATTTGTAATATTAGTATTTATTTTAATAGGCGTACAATTCAAAACAGATTTTCTTTTAAACAACACCACTGCTTTTAAAACATTTTTTTGCTAGAAGCCATTTAAAGTTTGAACAGAAGGGAATGAACAAATCCCTTCCTTTCTTCCATCCTGATCACCAAACATAATTCCAAATGCTTTCTGAAATAATATTTCAATTTCCCTAAGATTAGTTCTTCTAAATAGTACATCTGGTAGTATTAAAAAAATATCTCTGATGAAACTGCAATGTTAGATATGTTTGGAAGTTTCAGTTTGAGATAACATTGTAATCATTTTAATTTACTTCCACCTTATCACATAAAACTGTTAAATAGGAAACACTTGACAAATAAAATGAGAAATAGCTCTCTCTATATTGGTTCAAGCACCATTGACCATAGTAGATATTACTTTTAGAAATACATGCATATGGCTTCTTCTCATGTTTATATAAGAACTGGGAAATTAGGGCGCATATTACATTAAGGAAACAATTACACAAATAAAATCTTCCTATAACATTGCATGTTAAGTTCACTTTTTTTTGCAATTGTTAAAACATGAATGATATACTTGATGAACATCTAGCATCAGATTTAGTAGCCATTGATAGATTAATTTGTAATCGACTTCTCTGAATTAAACTATCAATGGCTACTAAATATGACAGACTACAAAGTGCCTCAACAATCGAATGAACCCAGCCTCTGGACGCTGGGAAGACTATCAGAAAAATTCTATAGCCTTCTCTGGTGAGCGTCTGTGGTAAAGGAGATGTGTCAGCGTTCCAAGTATCATGTAGAATTAAATCAGAGTCCAAGGCAAAACAATCCTTAAAGTTCCTTCTACCTGCTCAACCCGACCTGTCAGGCCTGCAATTATATTCCTTTTAGAATTTTGGCCTGCCACACTTTCTCTTATTTCATTATGCTGTTTCATTAGTATAGTTGATAGGAGGTGGGAATAGACAGGAGTAGGATTGTGGAATGTATTGTTTTCATTCTTTACTAGAAGCCAAGGTCATCCTTTGTCTCCGCAATTTTACACCTGACCGGAAGCAGCTGGGTGTGGATGCCAGCATGGAAAAAGAAGATTGGACCATGTGATGGATTGTGGGTGACCACACTAACGAGCCCCAGCTGCATTGTTATTCCTGCATCCCGACTCAACTCACAGCAAACTTTTGCTGAGTCACAACAACCACATATGATAAAAAAGTGCCTGGTGTTTTTTTTACACTTCCAATAATTTGGGTCCAGATTTTTAAATATTTTGGAGAGCCGTGCTGGAGGGAGATGCCCCAATGCCTTTTCAAGGTGGTATTAAGAGGGACTCCTGTGTTTGCCTTCCTGACTGGCAAATATGGCAGCCAAGTACAAATCTAAAGGGGATTATCACGTTCACATCTAACCCTGCTTGAGGGTGATTTACATAATTATAATTCCATTGATGATTAAATAGATATTAGGGATTATGGGGGGGGGGGAACGGAGGGAGGGAAGAACTTAGTTTTGTTTGTATTTTAATGTGAACTTCCTTTACCTGCATGCTTTAAATCTGCATTGTATCTAAAGCAGAATGTTATTTGCAAGTTTGCAACTACATTTATAACTAAAGTGCATACAAAATATATTCTTGAGTGGGTGTATCTGCTGAAAGTGTGTACATCAATAGTAAATGGCTTTCATGCTTTTGGAATGGAAATTACACGTAAATATACAAATGACAGAAATATGCACCAAAGCTATAACTGCTAAGAGGAAATGTGTGGGAAAATGAAGACAGCTTTTAGTGAGGGGGAAAAAAAGACAGAGGAGGCCTAAAATTAACTTTAAAGGTAGAAAAATAAAAAAAAGTAGTGAAACCAACAAGCCTGTCTATTGCTTGCTTATGTTCATTCCTGAAGTAATGGTATTGCAACACACTGTATATTGGACACATACTGTACGTCCTAATGCAGCAATTCTGAACATTTTCTTCTATGCAGATCACCATATTTTCATGGAAGATTTTCATAAAGCCCAGTTGCTAGGAATGTGGCAAATCCAGGTACTGTTGTGTAATATTTTCTTAATTTCTGCCACACAATTTCCATGGGACTCAACATTAAATAAAAAAACAAACAAACCATGAGATTGATTGAAGTTCCCTGAGATGATCAAATCTCACAACTGTTTAATAATTTAATGTTACCCCTTAACGCCTGTGATATTTTGATCAGGAAGGTCAAGATATCATGAGATATTTTTATTTTAGTGCCCTGACTAGGGACATCTGCAAAAATTGGTGAGCAACCAGTGGTCTTACCTTCTGCAAGTTGAAATCTATTGCCCTAAATCAAGAGGTAGAGAATTTGGGATTCCTTGATTAGATTACCACCATATCTGACTATTTGGGCCTATTAACTGGAGCTAATGGAATTGGGATCTCCCAAAATATTTTTAGAGAAAAATATTTTTACTTCTACCCTTGAACAAATTTTTTTTGGGTGGCATCTTAACTGAGATAGATTTGGAAGATTGGTGCCCGCCCATGAAGAAAAACCCCGACTTTACCCTTGGAGAAAACGATACTTGACACTTTGCAAAACAACTATGGAGAAGAGCGTTCTGCTTTCAAGAAGGGATTGAAAGAAAGGAGATGCTTTATCCATTGCCTGGAGCAGTTTTCCTTCCAAGCTTTTTATCTCACAAGTTACTTGACTAAGGATTGTGATGTAAACATAACTTTAGAAGTGCTGGCGGCAAGGAAATATTGGTGGAAACTGACAAGTTTGAAAAGTAATGATTTCAGAGGAAAACTTTTTCCCCCCTTCTTATGATCTCTCCTTTATGTTGGATCTCTTCTCGGAGGCCTTTGGTCCTATGCAACATGTTATTTACCTCTTTGTGACTTGTAGCCTTTCAAGTAAGTTTCCCAAATAGGGAGCTGAAACTGTTCCATGAAAATTTGCCCTTAGAAGTGATTATGTTTGTGTTCAAGTTATGGGGAATGGCTTTCCGGTTCCCAATCTGGTACTCTTGAATTCTGCAGAATCTGGGTTGAGAAAATTCCCTTCTCCTTCCTGCTTTTGTTAGAAGTGGCAGTGGAGAAGCTGGTAGCCCTCTTTTTGATGTTTATTTTATTACCTTTCCACCATTTGTGTTTAAAATATACACTGTTCTGTTTTGATTTCTTGTTTGTCTTCTTAGCCTTGTACAAAGGGGCTAATGTCAGTGTTATGCTGTTGGCAAGCAAACAGACCCCACCCCCCCAGGGCCGGATTTAGATGAAAAGAGGCCCTGGGCTATTCCACTTATGAAGCCCTTTCACCTCCCATTTTTAAGTTTGTAAATTACATGAGAGACAATAAAATACATCATTACTGTGATAGATATCAATATATATCAATATATATAGCTGGCCTCCCGACGGAGGGCGGCTCTGCTCTGCGGCAAAGGCAGCGAGGCCAGCCGCCTCCCCTGCTGCGCTCAGCTGCCCGGCTCTGCTGTCCAACAAATTGAATTGTAGAAGATTTTAGTGAACATTGCCCATCTTTTTCAGTTGCACTGAAAATGTTTTACAGGGTTTGCTGCAACTCTTGTATCCAACTTCCTCTTTACTTGAGAGACCGCCTGCTGCCAATCACCTCCCAAAGACCCATTAGATCACACAGATTAGGCCTCCTCCGGGTTCCGTCTACCAGCCAATGTCATCTGGCTACCACCCGGGGGAGGGCCTTCTCTGTGGCGGCTCCGGCCCTTTGGAACGAGCTCCCCGCAGAGATTCGGACCCTCACCTCTCTCCAGGCCTTCCGAAAAGCCATTAAAACATGGCTGTGTCGGCAGGCCTGGGGTCGATGAGTTCCCTTCCCTTCTCGAATTGTGTGGCTGTTGGTTGTTTTTAAATGCCCTGTACTTTCTGCTGTAGTTTTTGTGTTTCCCTTCCCCTCCTTTGGGTTTGTGCGCCGCCCTGAGTCCCGCCGGGAATAGGGAGGCATATAAATAAAATGAACCTCGAACCTACTTACCTGGTCCTGGGACTAGCAATGGCAGAATTATTATAGCATTAAGTCACTCTTTTGCAGATGGAAAGCAGCAGAAAATATTTGAAGTAATTACCTTTCCCCCATAATATATCAAAAATTGCAGTGAGCTTTGTAGATAATCATTCTATGGGTCTTCCTGCTATAGTTTAAATAGACAAATTTAATGCTGTTGCCTCTATGAGGTTTTTAGTACAATCATCGGAAAAAGCTGAGTTTGTTAAATAAACTTCACATCAAAAGCACTTTGATGTCTTACTTTATGGTAGAAGTATTTTTCTTTTCTTTTTTTCAAAGAATGCATTAAAAAAAACATGCTGCAGTGAATAGGCTCCGTTCTTTTCAGGAAAATTGCCTCACATTTCCCAAAAATCTTAAAGCCAGATATTTTTAATTAATTCATTTCATACCACTGAATCTGCTACTTCTTATGGTTTACAAAAGTAAATAAGTTGAATCATCCACATTACATAAGTCCCACAATTAAAAGGACCTTGGCAACTAACATAATAATGATCAACATTAATATTATTAAATAGCAATAGCATTTATTTATTTAGGCTTATTTGGTGCTCCAACGGAAAACAGATTGTCAAAAACACTAACCAAAGTAGAACCACAAAATAATAAATTACAAATAATTTATTATAAACCACAGATAGTAAAATGTATCATCAGTCTATCCAATCCTGTTCATTCCATGCATCCCTTCTTCAGGAAATGTCAATACTTATCCCAAAAGAGACTCTACTGAAAAAGGTCTTAGTAAACTTACAGAATGCTTCCTCCTGATTCTTTAGTTTGCAACAGCTTCTTTGATTCATATGAGAGGAATGTAAGATTATTCCTCCTACCTGGAAGATAATACAGATGTAATCCTTGATTTACAGCCACAACCGAACCCAGAATTTATGCTGCTGTGAGAAATTTAAATGAGTTTCGCCCCGTTTTATGACTTCGTTAAGCGAATCATTGCAGTTGTTAAAATAGTAAGACGGTCGCTAAGTGAATCTGGCTTCCCCGTTGACTTTGCTTTGTCGGAAGATGGCAAAAGGTGATCACATGAACCCCGGGACACTCTTCAACCGTCATAAATATGAGTCAGTTGCAAGCATCTGAATGTCAACCGTGTGACCCTGGGGATGCTTGTAACGGTCGTTAAGTGTGAAAAATGGTGATAAGTCACTTTTTTTCAGTGCCGTTGCAACTTCAAATGAGCCGCTATAAGTCAAGGATTATCTGTATAGTATATTGTAATAAGTACAATGAAGATCTGACAGATGAACGGAAGATAATAAATGAGAAGCTACCATTTGTTGAAAAGGTAGTAAAAGAAAGGGAGGAAGAACTGGCCTGCCTAGCTCTACCTGTCTTTCAGTTTACAGTTTATTTTAATCAGCATATGGTGCCTACAGAGGTCATGCAATCACTGATATGTAACACTTATAAAACACAAATTTAAATGAAATATCAGCAAATATACGTATGTTGTATTTGTGCTGATAAACAAATAAAGGGAGACTAGTATTTCAAGCTATTTCAAGCTATTTAGCTCTCATCAGCTAGCCATATCCTTACTGGGATTCAAACCTGGGCTGTATTACATATTAAGCAGTTGTGTTAACCACTAAGCCACAAGGTTCTCCTCCTTTATTAGCTGAGCCAGGGAAATAGGTATGTATTTAGTGTCACAACCCCTGGTATGCCCAAATATGGGAGGAGGTATACTGCTTCCTTTCTCTGTCTATCGGCTCATCACAAGGCTCAGCTGATAGCTGAGCTAAATAGCTTGAAATAGATCTATACTAGTCTCCCTTTATTTATTTATCAGCATAAATGCAACACAAATGTAACAAAGGCAACAGTAAAAATATTGGTTTTCTGTCTGGATGGTCTCTTGTGATGAGCCGATAGACAGAGAAAGGAAGCAGTATGCTTCCTCCCATATTTGAGCATACCAGGGGTTGTGACACTAAATACATACATACATACATACATACATACATACATACATACATACATACATATGTATGCAGGCAATGTACAAGATAAAGTATTAACAAGATAAGATCACCATACATAATAAGGCACCACATAGAATCGCAATAGGACAGGTGTTATAATTTAATATCTAAAGAAGCTTAACTGCTTTTGGTGTGTCTAGGATGATGTGGCTCTGGTTTTCCCAGTTGCAATGGATGTTGTGAAAGTTGGACCATAAGAAAGGCTGAGCACCAAAGAACTGAGGCCTTTGAACTATGGTGCTGGAGAAGACTCCTGCGAGTCCCTTGGACTGCAAGGCGATCAAACCGGTCAGTCCTAGAGGAGATCAACCCTAGCTGCTCTTTAGAAGGCCAGATCCTGAAGATGAAACTCAAATACTTTGGCCACCTAATGAGAAGGAAGGACTCCCTGGAGAAGAGCCTCATGCTGGGAAAGATTGAGGGCAAAAGAAGAAGGGGACCCACAGAGAATGAGGTGGCTGGATGGAGTCACCGAAGCAGTAGGCGTGAGCTTAAATGGACTCCAGAGGATCGTAGAGGACAGGAAGGCCTGGAGGAACGTTGTCCCATAGGGTCGCAATGGGTCGGACACGGCTTCGCAACTAACAACAACAACAAAGATGAGATCATCACAGTTTACGATGGTATCACCATGCCACCTCCATCTTCCTCCTTGGTTGTGTAAAGCCATCCTCGTTTCATTTGCATGAATGAAATAGCCTTAAATCAACACTAAGTACACTTTCCATACACTAAATCAGAATTTCCCCATTTAAGCTAAACTCTCTTCTACCACTCAATGCTTAGTCACCCATTCTCTTGGAGGTAATATTAGGTGGGGGTGATTAGAAGAGTTTTGGGGAAGGTTGGAGAGTGTGCGTGCGCCTTTCTTCTCAGGTAAGAGTTTACTCTTTCTATTAGCAAACTGTGTTCTACCTTTCACGCCAGTCATTTCCTTTCTCCTTTCTACCCGCTGTTTTAAAAAACCAACTTCTTTCACGTTTACGATAAAATAGAAGAAAGCAACGCTTTGCGATTTTAGCTGAGGAGAAGGATTGCCTCGTTAACAGTATTCTGAGATGCACTTTTACGTTTCAATACAGCAGCTGAATTCTTCCTCTTTGCTAAGGTCTAAAAGGTAACAAGGAGCATTCGGTGAGGCTTTTGATGCTTGTTTCACCAGTTTCACTATAGATCTGTTGCTTCTTCAATGGCTCCTTCCTTCCACAAGCTCCTCACATTGTTTTTTTTTTTCAAATATACTTCTTTATTTTCCATTTTCATAACATACAATCACATGTATACTATTACATAGCCAGTATCCTATTGCATTAAGTAGTAATTACATCAGTTCCTCTTGTCATCAACGCCCAGAAAGATAAAAAACCATTATCAGCTCTTCTGCTCTCCATACACCTCTTTCTTCTACCTCTCTCCTACCTCCTTTCTTCCCTCCATCATCCTTTTCTACTCTACTTCCCCTTCCTTTCTCCTTCTCCTCTCTCTTCATTCCACTCCTCCTTATCCTCCTCATCTTCCCCCCTTACCCTCTCGCCTATCCCTCTCTTCCCATCTTTCTTCTCTCTTCTGTTTCCCACTCTTCCTCTCATTGGTGTAACGCCCAAAAAGATAAAAACCCATTATTAGCTCTTCTGCTCGCCATACACCTCTTTCTTCTACCTCTCTCCTACCTCCTTTCTTCCCTCCATCATCCTATCCTTGTTCAAACTGTGAGAAGCCTAGAGAAGCTCAGGGAGCAGAACATGAGCACAAGATCTTTTTAATTTGCCTCGTCCTTACTCCTCAACGCTTTCCCTGCTGTCTGATAATATGCTGAAAGAGTACGGTAAGCAAAGACCTTCTTTATATGAACATTATTTAACAAATACTACATTAACTAATAGTAGTTTAGTTTAGTTTATCTGTCTTGTATGCCGCCCACTCCCGAAGGACTCCGGGCGGCTCACAATAGACAAGGGAAGGGGGATAAATAGACAAAGACAACACTTTTAAAAAAAACCGCAACATTCACAATTTCCGTGGGGCTGGATGTTTCACAAGCCCCCCGGCCTGCTGGAGCAGCCAGGACTTGGTGGCTTTGTGGAAGGCCGGGAGGGTAGTAAGGGTCCGGATCTCCACGGAGAGGTCATTGCAGAGGGCCGGAGCTGCAACAGAGAAGGCCCTCCCCCGGGGAGTCGCCAGCTGACATTGGCTGGCAGATGGAATCCGGAGGAGACCTAACCTGTGAGATCTAATCGGTCTTTGGGAGATAATCGGCAGGAGGTGGTCTCTCAGGTACCCAGGTCCGATGCCATGTAGGGCTTTATAGGTAACGACCAGCACCTTGAAACGGGTCCGGAGACTAATGGGTAGCCAGTGCAGCTCGCGGAGGATAGGTGTGACGTGGGTGTACTTGGGTGCACCCACAATCGCTCGCGCGGCTGCATTCTGGACTAACTGAAGTCTTCGAACACTCTTCAAGGGCAGCCCCATGTAGAGCGTGTTACAGTAACGCGTACTACAGATAATAATAATAACATCTCTTCAAAGGAACAGTATCTCATCATGGTGCAGGGACCCATGTGTGCTGAACAGGTGCAGCCATAAAGGACAGCTTTTCACTGAAGTGTCAAACTAAATTTGTTCCTATTCAACATGGCAAGAATACACAATTCGAATTTCATGCTGAATCGATTATCATGCAGACTTTAACGAAAGTCATATCTCCTGGGCACTCACTGAGAAATGTGCTACAGGACTCAGCTCTGTCTGCTAGACAAACAGGCTACTGGAAGGCAATTGAAGGCAGGAAAAATTGGTGAATGGAATAAAGTTTCTCAGTTACAGAATGTTTCTACCAACTGGAACCATTAAAATGGTGGATTTCAAAAGTGAACGTATCCGCTTTAGAAAGAAAGATATTTGGGGTTAGAAAATAATGGTAAATATTTAGGAACCAAAGGTGTGTTATTTGGAAATGTAAGTTTTTTACCAATGCTGAATTGAAAACATGCAACTCAACATTCAGGTTTATTCAGAATTACTACTACTACTACTACTACTACTGCTGCTGCTGCTGCTGCTGCTACTACTACTACTACTACTACTACTACTACTACTAATAATAATAATAATAATAATAATAATAATAATAAGGTTGAGAAGGTTTTAGAGAATGAGAAAGTCAAGATCTTGTGGGACTTCAGAATCCAGACTGACAGGCACTTGGCCCACAACACACCTGACATAACAATAGTTGAAAAGAAAAAAAGTTTGGTTCATTGACATTGCAATACCTGGAGATGCATGGATTGAAGATAAACAGCAAGAAAAAAATCACAAAATACCTGGACTTGCAAATTGAAGTTGAGCGACTTTGGAAAAAGAAATCGCGTGTTGTCCCGATTGTAATTGGAGCCCTTGGAGCAATACCTAAAGGGCTACCTCGCTATTTGGAAATTTTAAATTTATCAGACTTGAACATTCTGACTCTACCAAAAGCCACCCTACTTGGAACAGCTTATATCCTCCGACGTTACCTTAACAGTTCCTAGGTCCTTGGTTAGGACTCGAGCTGTTGAGCTACCAACCAGCCCCAAAGGCTGTGAATCTCACCAAAGATTAACCACATAATAATAATAGCAATCATTAATATCTGGTCAGTCCTTGTTATTTGGTATATAACAGAACTGCTGTACATGGAACTTGATAATTTGCACCACAAGACAAGAAAACTAACAACAATGAATATGTTTAGCACCAAAAAACAGATATTAATCAGCACTGTTTCCAAGAGCAGAGGAGGGTAAAGGATTCCTACAGATGAAAGAAATTGTGCAGGAAGAAAAGCATGTCCCGAATGATTAAATTTAGAAAAGCCAAGAATTCTTCCCGAAGGAAGTCAATCAAAGAAAGCCCTTAAAAACAACAAAGGAGGAAGGTTGCATATAGGAAAGAAACAATTGAAAAGCAATTTGTTAACTGACATAATAAGTCAATGCATGGTCAGGGCTTGAAGGGTATAGCTGATAAAAACCCCATACGGAGTTGATTAAGGTCAGGTTTCACGAAAGAAATTGAAGGGTTTATTTTAGCAGCCAAGAAAACGCTTTGCCAACTAATTGCATCAAAAACTCAACATGTCACAAACAACAGCAAATGTTGCCTTTGTAGGGGAAAAGGGTGAAACAATCTGTTATGTATTCAGCGGCTGCAGCAAAATTTCGCAAATTGTCTACAAGCAGTGTCATGACCGAGTGGCCAAAATTAGTCATTTTTTTTACACAATCCTTTTGACTCAGCACTGCATATCAGAGTAAACAAAATGAATAGAAAGACAAGTGTATACATTCCATAACTGATAAAAATAAAAACATCCCTGTATGATTGCAGCATATGAAAAAGAAGCAGCACACTTCAGGGGTTTTTTTTTTGCGTAAAAATTGCATTCAGCATGAGTAGCCAAATGTTGAGCAATACAGCGATGTTTATGAATGGTGAAACACCCCAGCGTGACCCACTAAACTATTAAACTGACCAAGCTGCGCTAGTTGCTTAGTGGGTCAGCTTTGAAATTTGGATTTGGATTTGGAGTTTATTCAATTTGTAGGCCGCCCTATTCCCTGAAGGGACTCAGGGCAGCTGAACAAAGCCAAGGGAGGGGAAATTACAAAAAGTAAGACAAAGACAATCAGACAATACAAACAGTTTAAAAGCACAACAGACACAGCAAATTCGAGTAGAGGGGGGGGGGACTCAACCCCAGGCTTGCTGGGACAGCCGGGTCTTCACGGCCGTCCGGAAGGCCTGAAGGGTGGAGAGGGTCGGAATCTCCATGGGGAGCTCGTTCCAAAGGGCCGGAGCAGCCACAGAGAAGGCCCTCCTCCGAGTAGTCGCCAGCCGACATTGGCCGGCAGATGGAATACGGAGGAGGCCTAATCTGTGGGATCGAATGGGTCTGTGGGAGGTAATCGGCAGAAGGCGGTCTCTCAAGTACCCAGGTCCAATACCATGTAGGGCTTTATAAGTAATAACTAGCACCCTGAAGCGTATCCGGAGACCAATGGGAAGCCAGTGCAGCTCGCGGAGGATAAGTGTAACGTGAGTGTACCGGGGTGCACCCACAATCGCTCGCGCGGCTGCATTCTGGACCAGCTGGAGTGAAATGCAGTGAAAAAAGGCAAAAATGGAAGGAAGGAAGGAAAAAATGAAAATGCACCAATGTAGACGAATAGAATTTTTATTTACAAGAACCCAGGGCCTATGGGTTACCTGCGTCTTACCAGAATCCCAAAATGATGTCATCCAAAGTTACTGGCAAAAATGGACGAGAGCCAAACGTTATAGGAGATAAACTGGTCTCAAATGAAGTTTTAAAGCCATCCGGGGACTTTAAAAACAGCCTGAACTTATGCCATAAACATTCAACCAGCTAATCACAATCTGGGCCGGGAGAAGGGAGGTTACTGAATTAAAATGGAGGTTTCTGGAAATGTCCCACTCCCATTCCCATTGTTAACATCCCTTCAAATTAAAAAACAAACAAACTATCCTTTCCCAGTGATATTATCACATCATTAGAAAGCTCTTGCCGCTCTCCAGCAGGTTAAAGGAGCTAGGGGCTTCCTTGATCAAAAACGTATTTCCATCTCTGCATTTACAGCAACGCTAATACAATTAATCTTACCTCTTTAATTATGCATTATATGCCCAGGAAGTCCGACGGACCAAATGCAAATAAAAAACATATGCTTCTATTCCGCTATTGTAATTAATTTTTAAAACAACAAACTCGGTTCCTATTTGTGTAACAGTCGACCTGATAAGGAAGGGAAAAAACGGCTGCAATAATGAATAATTTTAAATCAACACTTGAAAGAATGACCTTATTATTATTTTTAAAAAAAGATGTGGAGTGACATAGTATCCTTGACCCAGTGATCTGACAATGAGTGCCGTGAATTGCAATGTATTTGAAGACAAAAGTTGTGAAATCACGTTTGGTAAGATGCACATATTTTGCTAAATTAAATTACTGCAGGATTTCTGACCGGGGTAGCAAAAGAGAGAGAAGTTATATCTGAGAATGACTCATTTCATTTCATTTATTAAATTTATAGGCCGCCCAATCCCGGAGGACTTCCGTCGGCTTACAACGAAAGAAGAAAAAAGAAAAGCAAAATAAGTAAAAAAAAAATAGTTTAAAATTCACAACACACATACGTTCTAATCGGGGCTGGACCTTAACACTAAGGTCAACAGCCTCCAGGCCTGCCGGAACAGCCAGGTTTTAACGGCTTTCCTGAAGGCCATGAGAGTGGGTAAGATCCGGACCTCTGGGGGTAGCTGATTCCACAGGGTCGGAGCAGGCACAGAGAAGGCTCTCCTCCGGGGGCCCGCCAGCCGACATTGTCCGGCTGACGGTATCCGAAGGAGGCCCACCCTGTGGGATCTTATCGGCCGTTGGGAGGTGTATGGCAGTAGGCGGTCTCGCAGATAGGCTGGTCCTAAGCCATGTAGGGCTTTAAAGGTAATAACCAACACCTTGAATTGCATCCGGAGACCAATTGGCAGCCAGTGCAGCTTGCGGAGGACAGGTGTAATATGGGTGTATCTCGGTACACCCCATATCGCTCGCGCGGCTGCGTTCTGGACTAGCTGTAGTCTCCAGTCTTGAAACGGCCAATTTCAAAATAGAGCTCCGCTGAGCTGTAAGATTTTGTTCATGTAAATGCCAAAGGGAACAGAGCAGCAGTGGGATTACCTTCCCTACCAGATTGCAAACGGGAGCACATGTGCTCTCGCTTCACCCATACGCACCGCATCTGCGCATGCACACCACCTTCTGCGCATGCACAGTGCTTGTGCATTATGTTGGGGCAGGTGGGGGGAATCTCCTGCAGCCGCCGCTACTGCTTCGCCCAAACCAGAGAGAACCGACTGAATACCGTCTCTGGAACAGAGACACGAAGCGTTCTACATTCTTGAAGCCTTTTCGGGCTTAAAATAATCGGTAACATGTTGCCATATTGGCTTCCTTCATGCCACCTAAAAGAGGAGCCGGGAGACCTCCACCATTGTATGACATAATACATCTTTTCTTTCTTTCTTTTTTAAAATATATATTTTTATTTTCAAGACAAACATACAAATCCTCCTTCTTTACATAATGTAGAAAGTGTATCTGTCGTGCATCTCTTCCACCGTCATCAAATATAATTCATATTAATTCTAATATCTTAACTCGGATATTTATTATATTACCATCACCGTACCTCCACTTTTATTTGACTATGATTATTTAAACGTCCTTCATCATAAAGTATACCAAGATTTAATACATAAACCACATACTGGTATTTCATTTACTTATTTATAAAATCCTCCATTAACATTAAATCCTCATATCCTGTTCTAGCTAAACATCCATAATATTTAACACCTTTCCCCCAAAGGTGGTTCCTATTTTTCTACTTGCATTTTTACTTGTTTTCGAACTGCTAGGTTGGCAGAAGCTGGGACAAGTAACGGGAGCTCACTCCGTTAAACAGCGCTAGGGATTCGAACAGCCGAACTGCCGACTTTTCTGATCAGCAAGCTCAGCATCTTAGCCACTGAGCCACCCTAATAAGCAACATACTAACAAACTATTGTTATCATATTATTGTTTGTGCTTGGCCAAAAAGGATACCCCCCACCCCATCAACTATGCCTTACTGTAATGAGTGAATCTAATTCAAAGGTGCTGTTCAACAGCTTGATATGGTTGATACCCCTCTCCGTCAATTCTTTGCAACTGGTATTTGGAAACTTACCATCCCTAACACAGAAACAGCCTCAATTGTAACATAGTCCTTGATGGATTTTGTCCTTTAGGAATGTTTCTAATCCCTTTTGAAGCCATCTAAGTTAGTGGTAACTAGCACATTTTGCGTCTTCACAATGAATTCCACAGGTTAATGATGTGCAGAATGAAAAAAAAAGTATTTTCTTTTATCTGTACTAAATCTCAGTTTGGATTCTTGGGTTTGAGCGAGTGAGAAAGAAATTCTCCCCGTCCATTTTCTTCTCACCAAGCATGGAACTGTCTCTCCTCCCACCCCCCAACCCCAAACAGATTCAAACATTCTGGCATTTTCTTGTAAAAAAGGTTTTTAAGTCCTCAAAACATTTTGATTACTTTCTTTTGCACTTTTCCCCCTTCCGCAATACCTTGTTTCCAATCTGGGGAACAGAACTGACTTTTGAATTTGCATGACAAATACCCTTTCAATTAAATGATGGATCTGGGTAAAGACGCTAATTGCCTTTGTAATGTATAAAAGGCAGTATATAATGTTGGCCTTTTTTTCCCATTTTCATCCCTTTTCTAATAATGCCTAACATGGATTTTGCCTTTTTAACAGTTGCTGCACATCAAGTTAACCTCCTCATTAAACTGTCAACTCTGAGGCACTATTAGTGTGTGTGTATGTGTGTGTGTGTGTGTGTGCACGCGGGCGTGTATGGGTGTGAGTGGGTGTGAAATCAAAGTGGTTTTGCATCAATGTATATCATTCTATATTCACTTAGATTGGATTGCATTTGCCATTTAGTTGACTGTTTGCTCACTTTAAAGGGAATCTTCTGGAGAGCTTCACATTTACATTTGGTTCTTACTATGCAGAATTGTTTAGCATTAGCTCCAAACAGGATCAGGCCACTCGTTCCAAGTCTTTCTCCAAGACTGCTTTCAATTTCCTCCTTCGACATTGCAGCTAATCAGCATTACCTGGGGCCTATAATGGCAAGTATAAAATTGAGATTTGGTTTTTAGTCAAACCAGATTTCCATAAGAGGACATATGTACCCATTTCATCTATGCCACTATGATGAAAGAAATGTCCTTCTGGGTTCAGCTCCAAGTGGGGGAAAAGACACTGGAGACATGGAGGCTGCTTGGAAAGATGGTTTTCATGGTGGACAGGATCACATGGCTTGAGCCCTGAACAGAAAAGGGGGATCACATGCTTCAATGTTGGTGGAGAAGAAGAGAAGGGCTGAGGGAGGGGCTTGCTAGGCTTTTTATAACCTGTTCAGTCCCACCTCTCTGTTTCCTGTTCCTGTGTAAGAAATGTATTCTGATTGGTTGCCAGACTCCCATGGGGCCATGCAGGGGCAACTCTCTAGGCTGCGTTTTGAATCCAGGTTTGGTTGAGTTCTCAGATGCCATGCGGCCAGTTGAGTAAAGGGCCAATATTATCATGCTTTTATTCCCATCCCCCTGGAGCTGAAGGGTAGAAGCCTTTATTATGTAAAGTGGACTACCTTGGCCTTCTTAATGGCCCATTGACAAAGTAGGGATGGGCAGGAAGCTGCAGGCAGCTATTCTGTCTTTTAAAGCATGTTTCTTCCTTTTTCACATCCAGAGAAATATTCTGCCTTTTCAATATTTCCCTAGGATATCTTATTTTTCTGGGAGAGGCCCCGGGTGATAACTTCCTATACCACAAACTAGATAAATGTTACTTAACTTCGATCATTCTAGGATTCTGTGCTATATAAAGCTGAGTCAATGATTATAGAGATATGGACATTATTTTCTTTTCTTTTTAATTTTCCCTCCCCATCTTTTTTCTTCTCTTTCAGATGGCTGTGCACTATCAACAACTTAAATCTATTAATTGCTTTTATTAATAATAGGATTCCCGCTTGACCTTTATGTAATGAGGGTGCTCCTACAAGTATCTTATAATCTATTTACTGATTGCTGTATTCCTAGCAACTTAAACAGTATTTGTATTCTTTGTGTAAACAGGTGGAATGGGTGGAGATCTGACATCAGTGAGTCACTGCTGGAGCAAAGAGAAATACAAAATTAGAATTTTTTGAGATTTCAGTTGTTAGGCTTGTTTGTGAATCTTCAGAGAAGGAAGTAACCAATCCTTTGCATTGGTTATTTTTTTCCCCCTCCTTGGGTTATTTTGCAATTCTCATTTCAAGCTTGGTTCAAGAGAACAACAAGGAATTGCATTTCACAAATGTGCCCTATAATTTCTAGGGTTTCCTGAAGTCCAACATTTTAGAAATAGAATGTGGGATGAAAATATATATGTTGTATCAGATTTTGCTCCTAACTTGATAGTATATCCCTTTTCTCCAGAAAAATCAACCTTACATTTAGTAGTTTGTTTGTTTTTTTGGTTCAAAAGTTTTATTTCTTTTAAAACAAACATTTCATCATTCCTCAATCAGTAAAACATCGGAGTACAATTTTTTGTGTGCCAAAATAGTTCTAGTTTACCACCAAATTCTTGTCTAGCCTAATGTATACCCCTCCCTCCCTCCACCCTCCCCCCCAATCCCCCTCCTCCACCCACCCCCCGACTTCCCAGAACCCGTACACGGTATGGATTTTTAACAAACACAGTCTAAAATCTATTGAGAAAAAAGAAATAAAGAAATTAATGACATCCCTACATTGATCTTAGCTTCTTCTTGCTGAGCTAACTTTAAACAATTTAAATCATTTCTGATCTTAAGCATAGGCTAACTGGAATTTCTTGGTCCCGTATTTATTTTGTATATAGTCAATCCATTTCTTCCATTTATATCGTTTATATCTCTCATTTGAGTGATCTTTAAGATATGCCGATACTTTAGCCATCTCGGCTAAGTTTGTGACTTTCAATGTCCATTCTTGGATTGTAGGCAAGTCTTCCTTCTTCCAGTATTGCGCCACCAACAGTCTTGCTGCCGTTATTAGGTGCAGAATCAAGTTAGTCTCTACCACTGTAAAGTCAGTACATATACCTAGTAAGAATAACTGAGGAGTAAACTTTATCCTTCTTTTAAAGATATTTTGCATAATCCACCATATTTTTATCCAGAATGCCTTAACCTTTTGGCAGGTCCATATTATATATGAAAATATGTATTTAGTAGTTTGTTTATACAGAAGCTCCACTGGATTGGATTGTCTAAGTGGCTTTACTATAGATAATAAGTCATATAACATCTGCCTACTGGAGGACAAAGAATTCTGTTTGTCTATCTGCCTGCCTGCCTCCCTGCTCAAAATTTAAATTATGGACCTTTTCTCCTAAAACACCTGTACTTAAGTGGGTGGGTTGTGGAATCTATAGAAATGGGATGCCAGGTTTATAGTAGAGCCAAGGTGGCGCAGTGGTTAAATGCAGCACTGCAGGCTACTGCTAGATCAGCAGATCAGCGGTTCAAATCTCACCGGCTCAGGGTTGACTCAGCCTTCCATCTTTCCGAGGTGGGTAAAATGAGGACCCGGATTGTTGGGGGCAATATGCTGACTCTCTGTAAACCGCTTAGAGAGGCCTGAAAGGCCTATGAAGCGGTATATAAGTCTACTGCTACTGCTACTGCTACTCTTTTAAGTAAACAAAATGATGGCAATTTTCTTTTTGGCCTTGACAGGTTGGGAAAATTGGCTTCATGGTTACCTAACAGTCCTTTCTGGCTTATAATAATTGATTCCAGATTCATAAGCTCAAATCCTTAAACGGCTAAAAGGTGACAATATAAAAATGCATTTGTACATGTGAAAAAGGATGATCAGATGGCCGTTATCATCAGATAGACACAGCATGGTCTTAAGAAGAAAAAAGAAAGAAAAGTTTAGCACGGATCAGAGAGTAAATTACTATTTGCAGTATTGAATCCGTTTGCGTATTGAATCTATTTGCAGTATTGAATCTGTTTGAATCTGATTCTATAACGTGTCTCTCTGCCTGCCTGCCTGCCTATCAACTATCTATCAGAATACAACAATTACTTAACTTCAAACTTCCCTTATGTATTACACTAGCTAAACATCTGTTGCATCTGTCAAGTAGAAAAATGGCAAAGGTGAATATGTAGTAATGCCTTGGGCCACACCCAAAGAGGAGACTAGAGAATACACCGAAATTAAGGCATGTCATAGTTTACAGTTGGGCAGCCCACTTTAAATCCTTTTTTTTCCTCCTGTGTCTTGTTCCTTCACCTAGTTCCTAGATCACATCTTCCTAGAAACTTGTTCCTTCATCCCAATTATTTTTACTGTGCTTACAACATGTCGGCTTTGAGATGAGTGATATTATTGCTTAATGAGTTAGTGCTAGAGACAAACAGGTTGTTGTTTAAAAATTACAAAAGGTAGACAATAAATACGGTAGACTTCCTCGTATTACTAAATTTTGGAATAGGCCAAATAAAACACCTGTACTTAAGTGGGTGGGTTGTGGAATCTATAGAAATGGGATGCCAGGTTTATAGGCTACATCAGTCCAAATATTATCTGTTCGATTAATCCATAATGTTCTAGGGCAATCTAAAGCCAGTTGCTGGGGAGGCAACAGGGAGAGAAAATACCCTCAATCAGAGGAGCATAACTGTTCCAGGACAATTTCCATCTTTCCTAATTAAGAACAATTTGATCCAAATTTAAGCCACGATTCCATGATGCCGCACTACCATCAATCAATTATACAAAACCAGTTAATCCATTAATTGTTGAGTTTGCCTTCTCTAGTTTTAATTATCTTTAAGGACCTTTGGGATTTTTAAAGATATTAAAAGGTAGAGAATAGTTTGTTAATCTATTACAACATAGTTTATATAAACCTTTGTAGGTTTCAAGCACAGAATCCTGAATGGAAACATTAACATATTACTAATTGATCATTTCCACGTCAAATGACTAATAATGGTATGGTTTATAAGAACTTGGAGATTTGTGTGGGAATGTAAAATAGCCATAAAGCTCACAGTTTAGAACAGGTTCTCTTATATTTTTTTTCCATTTTCCCCCCAACTTGGTGTCCACTTAATGTTCTGGACTAGAATACCTATCATCCACAACCAGCATGATGACCCACCGGGGATGATGGGAGTTAAAGTCAAATTCCCTTGGGAGGCATCAGTTTGTGAATTCTATATTATGCATTCTCAAGGTTGTGAGTAGTTCCAATATCATTTCTCTTGGTAAATCCAACGTTTTTTGGCTGTTTGTTGATAAAAAGTTGCCATTGTCCTTGAAGAATTAGCTAGACCAGTGTTTCTCAACCTTGGCAACTTGAAGATATCCGGACTTCAACTCCCAGAATCCCCCAGCCAGCATTCACATTCGCTGGCTGGGGAATTCTGGGAGTTGAAGTCTGGACATCTTCAAGTTGCCAAGGTTGAGAAACACTGAGCTAGACAGTTTATATGTGTTGGGAATTTAATCATCCCAGGTAACTTTTATGCGCCATTTGTCTCCAGTACTACAGTTGCCTTCTACTCTTTCCTCCTCCTCCTCCTCCTTGGTTGAATGACAGTACAAAGTTTCTTCACATCTGCTTTGCATCTGACTCAAGCTTGAGGTCATCAGGCACTGAGAACATTTTTCAAGGGCTTTACATGAACCTCAAAAGAACATTGCAGCTTGCATGAGCCAGGGAAAAGGTGTGTGTGCTACCAGTTGCCTCACTGAATTAAGGGTGATTGTTTTGGTTTCCACTGAACAGATACTAAAACACTGGAACTTGATTGGACTAGTTAGGAGTGGGGATTCCAGATGTAATGACAGACAGATGCAACATTCCGTAGTTGGCTTCTTCACTTTTTTTTTTTTTAATATTGGTAATAAGACCTGGCATGGAAATTTGGAAAACCTGTCTCTTCATGTTGACAAGAGCTACCATTACAGTTTGTCTAAAGTGAAATAAGGAGGGATATTTGGGTGGAGTTCAGGTGTTCCCTGATAGACCAAAATAGAAAGAAATTAAAAGAACACAACTATAAAGCAGAAAGGATCATTTGCATATTTTAAAGTTGCTTAGAGGAGTGTTAGCTTTCTCTTCCCATATACAACTAGTAAGTTTAAGGAGCTCCACTATGGCCGGATTTTCCTATAGGCTAACTAGGCTTCAGCCTAGGGCCTCAAGATCAAGAGGGGCCTACACACACACACACACACACACACACACACACACACACACACGTTTGGAAATCTTCCTCAACAGGGCACACTGTTGTGTTCTGTTGCGTTCTGACCAGTTGAAATTTCTGGATGGTCTTTAAGACAGTCCCATGTAGAGTGCATTGTAGTAAGAGCCGAGGTGGCGCAGTGGTTAGGGTGCAGCACTGCAGGCCACTTCAGCTGACTGTTATCTGCAGTTCGGCGGTTCAAATCTCACCGGCTCAAAGGTTGACTCAGCCTTCCATCCTTCCGAGGTGGGTGAAATGAGGACCCGGATTGTTGGGGGCGATATGCTGACTCTGTAAACCGCTTAGAGAGGGCTGAAAGCCCTATGAAGCGGTATATAAGTCTAACTGCTATTGCTACTAATCCAAACAGAAGGTGATCAAGGCATGAATGACCGTGAGCGAGGCCTCCCACTGGGCAATTGGCACAACTACGTGAATTTGTGCAAAGCCCCTACTCTTCAAGCAAGAGCTGTGAGTTCAGAAGGAGACCCTCCCCCCCGCCAGGTTGCACACCAGCTCAGTCTGGAGAAGTGACACCATGTCCAAAGTCAGTGATGAAATATCATCTGGAACCAGAGGGCCAAAAACCCAGAGCCACTCCATCTTGCCAGGGTTGAATTGACACTGGTCCTCCCTATCCAGACCTTTATAGGTTACAGACACTCGGCCAATTGTCTTCTTTGTGTTCCCCTCCCCCATCTTACCAGGTCAGATTTGATAGACATTAATTCTAAGTAGAGTAGGGTTCCCAGTGGTTGCTAAAGAAGGTGTGGTTATGCACATTAGTATCCACAAGACCTCTGAATAGGGAAGAGAATTCTGTTAATGTGACAATACATCAAGTCCTCAGCAGTGGTGAAATTCAAAAATCTTTACTACTGGTTCTGTGGGTGTGGCTTGGTAGGCGGGGTGTGGTTTGGTGGGCATGGCAGGGGAAGGATACTGCAAAATCCCCATTCCCTTCCAACTCCTGGGGGAAGGATATTGCAAAATTTCCATTCCCACGCCATTCTGGGGCCAGCCAGATGTGGTAGATTAGATTGTAGATAAATTTATTTATAGGCCGCCCTTTTCCCTGAGGGGACTCAGGGCGGCTTACAACTTATAGGGAAGGGAGTACACACAATGACATATGAAGACAGTACATAGTTAAAAATAGAAGCAACATTCATTCATCATTCGGGAGGGGACGGATTATAATCTTTAACCCCAGGCCTGACGGGATAGCCAGATCTTGAGGGCTGTGCGGAAGGTCTGGAGGGTGGTGAGGGTACGAATCTCCACGGGGAGATCGTTCCAAAGGGTCGGAGCTACTACTGAAAAGGCTCTCCTCCGCGTAGTTGCCAGTCGACACTGACTGGCGGATGGAACTCGGAGGAGGCCTAATCTGTGTGATCTAATCGGTCGTAAGGAGGTAATTGGCAGGAGGCGGTCTCTCAAGTACCCAGATCCACTACCATGGAGGGCTTTATGGGTGGTAAGTATTTGCCGGTTCTCCAAATTACTCAAAATATCCACTACTGGTTCTCCAGAACTGTATCTACATATCTTAAAAAAGAAACCTTACAAATGACAAGTTTCACAACTCCCTGTTCATTCCTGGTATTTTAAATGTTTTGTTTGTTTAATTTTTGGTAGATTCTCTGGGAGAGGCTATTATTTTCCTCATAGAAACTACAGCAAATTTTTTCTATAGTCAGTCACAAGTTGGCAGCTTTCGATTTAATTTCAGTTCATAATGGCATTAGGAGTAGAAATTAACCCTCCCCTAGTTGCCTATTAATTCTTGATATGCTCTCTATCCATTAAAGCCGAAGAGTTCACAGAAGATAACACGTTGGTTTGGGTGTTGAGTACTGGTGAGGAGGTGATCTGGTCTCCCCCCTCCCTTCCTTTTTAGGTTTTTCATTGTCTCTTTTGACTGGTGTGTAAATGTGGTTTATCACTATGTGCTTATTGATGGCTGATTTGGCAGAGTGCTAAGCAGTGGTGGGATTCAGCCGGTTCGTACCGGTTCAGACGAACTGGTTATTAAATTAACCCCCCGCCCCCCGCTATCGGAAGAGCCGAGGTGGCTCAGTGGTTAAATGCAGCACTGCAGGCTACTTCAGCTGACTGCAGTTCTGCAGTTCGGCTGTTCAAATCTCACCGGCTCAGGGTTGACTCAGCCTTCCATCCTTCCAAGGTGGGTAAAATGAGGACCCGGATTGTTGTTGGGGGCAATATGCTGACTCTGTAAACCGCTTAGAGAGGGCTGAAAGCCCTATGAAGCGGTATATAAGTCTAACTGCTATTGCTATTGCTATCAAAGTGGATCCTAGGCACTGCACTGCAATGGAGAAATGGGCAATGAAATGGCCAGCCTGAGGGAAGGAGAAGGCCCCTTTCCCTCTTTCTTCTCCCTGCTCCTCCCTCTTCCCTCATGCCAGCCGCTCCGTTTCCCATTTCTCCATTGCAGCGCGGCACCCAAAATCCACTTTGATAGCAAGGGGAGGGGGGTAATTTAATAACCAGTTCACCCAGGGTGAGGTTGGTCATCATGGGAAGCTCGTCCCACATATGCGGTAGAACTGGAGGACGGGAATGGGCCATGCCATCCACAACAGTCAACCTCACCTCTGGGCAAAGTGGTTGTCAAATTATTTGAATCCCATCACTGGTGCTAAATTCCTGGAATTTCTTCTACTTCTTGTATTTGGTTTGGTCTAAGATGCTCGTAGTTTCCCAATTGTAAAAAATAATTAAGTCCAAGGTTCAAGGTTCAAGGTTCATTTTATTTATATGCCGCCCTATTCCCAGCGGGACTCAGGGCGGTGCACAAACCCAAAGGAGGGGAAGGGAAACACAAGAACTAAAACAAAAAGTACAGGGCATTTAAAACAACCAACAGCCACACGATTCGAGAGGGGAAGGGAACTCATCGACCCCAGGCCTGCCGACACAGCCAGGTTTTAACGGCTTTTCGGAAGGCCTGGAGAGAGGTGAGGGTCCGAATCTCTGCGGGGAGCTCGTTCCAAAGGGCCGGAGCCGCCACAGAGAAGGCCCTCCCCCGGGTAGTAGCCAGATGGCATTGGCCGGTAGACGGAACCCGGAGGAGGCCTAATCTATGTGATCTAATGGGTCTTTGGGAGGTAATTGGCAGCAGGCGGTCTCTCAAGTACCCAGGTCCAATACCATGAAGGGCTTTATAAGTGACGACTAGCACCTTGAAGCGTATCCGGAGACCAATCGGTAACCAGTGCAGCTCGCGGAGGATAGGTGTAACGTGGGTGTACCGAGGTGCACCCACAATCGCTCGCACGGCTGCATTCTGGACGAGCCATGTTTTGTGAAATTAAGACACTGAAATTTTGTTTTCGCTAGTCTTCTGCCTTTTTGTCTTATATATTGGCTGTTCAGTCCTTACATGGTATATTGTAAATGACTCGTTTTCTTTTTTGGGGCCCTGGGTCTTTTGATTTAGTTAAGATATTTCAGAGGGCTTGGCATTTGATCAGTTTATGTCTAGAGTGGTGCCATGTGGCAGGATCATATTTCCAATTCTTTATATTATGTGCTCACTCAGATTTCCTTTTCTGACTCAGCAGTTTCCCCAGATTGTCACTTGATGACTAAATGAGCAAATTATATAAGAATTGAACTATTTTTTTTTAAAAAGGGAGCAGAGTTGGTGTAATCTTAACTATTCTACTTCTATGGCTTCCTTTCTTAGAAATGATTGAGTTTTTAACACAAAAGAAGGCAAATGAAAATTCACAGACTTTAAAAGTAGCATTTCCTTATATCAGTATCGTTATTCCCAGCATAAATGAAACTTTTTAAAAACCTATCTATTCTAACAAAAGAATAGCTGGCTTAGGACCAGCATACCTGCGAGACCGCCTACTGCCACATTCCTCCCAACGGCCTGTGAGATCCCACAGGGTGGGCCTCCTTCAGATGCCGTCAGCCAGACAATGTCGGCTGCCGGCTCCCCGGAGGAGAGCCTTCTCTGTGGCTGCCCCGACCCTTTGGAACGAACTACCCCCAGAAATCCAGACCTCACCCACTCTCATGGCCTTCAGAAAAGCTGTCAAGACCTGGCTTTTCCGGCAGGCCTGGGGCTGTTGACCTCATTGCTGAGGTCCAGTCCCAACCGAAATGAATGTATCTGTGTTGTTTTTAACTTGTTTTATTTTATTCTTATTTTCTTTTATTTTCTTTCTTTCCCCTCTCTGTAAGCCACCTGGAGGTCTACGGGATTGGGCGGCCTATAAATAAAATTAAACTTGAAACTTGAAACTTGAAAAGGGGTAAAATATTTTTCAGTGGTTTTAGAGCACTGGATTGGATCCAGGCCAGAGGTGGGTTACTACCTGTTTGCACCGGTTTTGGGTGAACCGGAAGTGGTATTTTGGCCTTAGTCACCTGAACTGACATGCGATTCAGGCTGGCCATGCCCCCGAATTGGTTCCCCGGTCGCCAATGCCATTGCCAGCATCTCTTTTAGTAATTTCTAAATGTTCTGCGCATGCACAGAACAATTTATAGACAACTCTGTGTGCGCGCGAAGCAAACCAGTAGCACCGCCGGCAGCAACCAACCCCTTACCAGGCATATAGAATATTTTTTAGAAATTAAGAAGAATGTGAAAAATTAACTTGTTTCAATGATTCGCAACTTACAGTTAAACCCGAATTTAACTTCTAGGTGGAGAAAGAAGTAAATAAATCCGGAAAGTGTAAAAAGTGTTCCATTTTCTGATGAATTTCAGTAGTCATTCTTCCTAAGTGCTGCACTATCTGCAGAGCCGAGGTGGCGCAGTGGTTAAATGCAGCACTGCAGGCTACTTCAGCTGAGTGCAGTTCTGCAGTTCGGCTGTTCAAATCTCACCGGCTCAGGGTTGACTCAGCCTTCCATCCTTCCGAGGTGGGTAAAATGAGGACCCGGATTGTTGTTGGGGGCAATATGCTGACTCTGTAAACCGCTTAGAGAGGGCTGAAAGCCCTATGAAGCGGTATATAAGTCTAACTGCTATTGCTATTGCTAAGTTCCATTGCAAGAAAATCATAATACAAATTTACAGCTAAATTACTGTAGATTACTGTAATATTGATATTATATATTCCAGGTCACAAGTGGTGGTCGGGATTTGCAAAAAAAAGTACCGAAATTATTGAGTTCAAGATTTAAATGAGAATCTCTATGCGTGCTTAGCACTGATTTCAAACTAATTATAATTGATAACAGCTTATTACTCCACCCCTTCGTTAGGCTGAAATGTTGAAACAATATCTTGTCATCTGTTGTAGTTGCTAAGTTATCATCAGTACAGATTTGGCCAATGATAGCTTTCTGAAGGGGAAATTCTGCGGATGAACATCGTACCTTTTCACCTTACCGTTTTGCCAGCAGCTATAGGAAGTCCTTGACTTACAACCCCATTGGGGCCTCGAATTTCTGCCATAAATTGTTGTGGTTGTAAGTGGAGTTGGATCTAATTTTATGACAATTTTTTACAGCTGTTGTTAAGCAAATCGCATGCTCATTGAGCAAATCCAGCTTCCCCAATGGGTGTTTTTTTTGTTTTTGCTGGAAATTGGCAAAAAAAAAGAAGATTGAAAATTACAACTATATGACTCAGGATGCCACAACCATAAATACGAAGCAGTTACCAAATGCCTGAATTGCGTTCACATGATTTTGTGTGTGTGTGTGTGAGAGAGAGAGAGACAATCATAAGGGAGAATACATGTTATAAGTCCCTTTTTCTGAGACGGTTATAACTTTGAACAGTTGTTAATTGAAACTATGCCTGTAGGTTTAGGTTTAAGTTTAGGTTTTTTTTTTTTTTATATGCCCCCCTATTCCCAGCGGGACTCAGGGCGGCTCACAAACCCAAGAGGGGAAGGGAAACACAAGAACTACAAATACAAGCATTTAAAATAACCAACAGACACACAATCGAGAGGGGAAGGGAACTCATCGACCCCAGGCCTGCCGACACAGCTAGGTTTTAACGGCTTTTCGGAAGGCCTGGAGAGAGGTGAGGGTCCGAATCCCTGCGGGGAGTTCGTTCCAGAGGGCCGGAGCTGCCACAGAGAAGGCCCTTCCCCGGGTGGTAGCCAGGTGGCATTGGCTGGTGGACAGAACCCGGAGGAGGCTAACCCTGTGTGATCTAACGGGTCTTTGGGAGGTAATTGGCAGCAGGCGGTCTCTCAAGTAAGTTGTAAGTTAAGGACTACCTGTATTAGAATTAAGTAATTTAAGGCTGACTTACACACACACACACACACACACACACACACACACAAACAAGTTAAAAAAGGATACATAGTAATTTCCTACCATCAAAACTGACAGGCTGACCTACTCTGGATCAAAGCTTTCCTCTAAGTTACTTTAAGTAAGTTTACTTACATAAGGAATTAAGATAATGAATTGGGCAAGCCTGCTCCTCTATTTTACTCATCTATCTTTGGTATGTAAAAGATACAACATAAAGCAGCTTGTTGCATCACAGAGATGGGAGTTTGGATATCTCTGTGATGCAAGGGGATCAATTCTGCACACTAAAGCTTTTGTGTTCCTTTTCTCCAGTAGCCAACACTTATTTTAATTTAAACTTTTATCATTGAATACTCAGATTGACATCACAAAGTATAACTAATTAATACCTTCACGGGGATTATGTCAATACTTTGATATATCTAGGGCACAATGGAAAACCAATAACTCTTTGTAATAGAGAGTTCATAAACAAATTAAAGTCCATATAGTTATCCTGGTCGCAAGGATCTTTAACAGTTGCCTCCCTGAGACATAAAAGTACGACTTACTGATGAAAATACCTTATCATTTTATTCTGCTATATGATATCTGACAAGCATAGGAGCTTTTGTTTAGAAAGGAATCAATCACTTTAATTAACATGGTAGTCAACAAGCTGGAAAACTATCCAAAATCCTTGTGAATAAGGATAAAGAGAAAACCAGGATGTTCTTCCATTCTACACAAAATATCCCAACCTCGGACTCACTCACAAGACTTTTGCCTACAAGAGTTCTTCTTAAAATTAAATTTCCTACAAGATCCCAAGGATTTCCCCCACCCAATAATCACTGCTTTGATAAGTGTCTCATTTTTTTTATTTTATTTTTAAAAACCAATTTGCAGATTTTGCGTCTATTTTCCAGAGAATTACAGACAGTCCTTGACTTATGACCGGAACTGAGCCCCAAATTAATGCTGCTAAGCGAGACGTGTGCTAAGTGAATTTTGCCCCATGTTGAGGCCTTTCTTGCCACAGTCGTTAAGTGGATCACTGCGGTTGTTAAGTTAGTAACACAGCTGTTAAGTGAGTCTGGCTTCCCCCATCAACTTTGCTTATCACAAGGTCACAAAAGGGGATCACATGGGATCACGGGACGCTGTAACCGTCATAAATATGAACTAGTTGTCAAGCCTCTGATTTTTGATCACCTGACTATGAGGAGGCTGCAGCAGTAACAAAAAGGCAACAGTAAAAAATATTGGGTTTCTGTCTGGATGGTCTCTTGTGACGAGCCGAAGACAGAGAGTGGAAGTGTGACCTTCCTCCCATATTTGGGCATACCAGGGGTTGTGACTTTAAATATATACCTCTCACCCTGGCTGGCTGATAAGGAGTCGAGCTCTGTAGCTCAAAGGTTAACACATCTGCCTGAGAGGCAATAGAGCACAGGTTCGATTCCCAACATGGGTATGGCTAGCTGATGAGAGCTAAATAGCTTGAAACAGATCTATACTAGTCTCCCTTTATTTATTTATCAGCATAAATATAACATATATATATATCTATATATTTCCCTATACAGGTTTTATTACAACATATCTAATGGGGAAATTTATTTTAGCTCCCTCTGCTGAATTCCTACTAGTTTATAATGTGGTAATACAATTCTTTCTATCTTTGGAATGATCTCCCAAGTTGTCCCAAGCTTAATCAAGTTGTTGCAGGTAAAGATGTATGGATACATCTTTAATTTGTTTAAGGCCGGGTTGAAATTTACTGTGATATATACAATAGACTAGCATTTCTCAACTTTTTTTCATTATTGCCCCCTTTAAGGAATCTTTCTTGACATTTTTTCCCACCCGTCACCATATTTTTCCCAGTCACCAGTCCACATATTGAGAAGGCATCCAGATTAATGGAGACTGCTATAATGTTTCCTAGGCAATTCACTCTTAAAATAATGTTCTATAGATAAATGTTTTATAGCTCCATTTATAGCAATAACAATAGACATCTCAAAAGGGCCTTATCAAAAGGCAACTAGACTGTTTTTTCCTTGAGGAAAAAATGTTTTGCTTCTCATCTAAGAAACTCCATCCGTTCTGGCAGAATGTGGAGCGGGGAGTGATGGAAAGATTAGTTGTGATACATATTCATCGGAACTAAATCCTTTCATGGTCCCCACCATCGGGGGGGGGGGGGGAATCCATCAGCAAGAACTGATGAAGCTTCTTGAATGAGAAGGAAAATGTCGTCTTCTTACTCAAGGAAAAAAAAATAGTATGGTTGCCTTTTGAAAAAGCATCTTTGGGACAATTATGACCTGGATGACTGACAATACCACTTACATACTTCTCCATAGTGCTTGACAGTATTCTCTGAGTGGTTTACAAATGTCAGCATATTACCCCCAACCATCTGGGTCTTCATTTTATTGACCTCGGAAGGATGGAAAGCTGAGTCAGCTTTGAACTGGTCAGGATTGAATTCTTGGCGGTGGGCAGAATTAATCCACAATATTGCATTCCAGCCACTGTGCCACCACAGCTTTTCTTCAGTAGTTGTTACAAATAGTCAAAACAGTATAGAAGTATTTCTTAATGGGTTCTGAGTGAATCTGCTTCCGTCTGTGTAGGAAACACACATCTTTATTATTATTATTACTATTATCACAATAGTAATTGTATCACAGCGGCCAGTTGTTTCGCCGGATTTGGCATTGATTACTAGTCGGGCCCCACCCAGGGGCCTAGGACGTCGTAACGTATTTTCATAATATGTGTGCGGATCCAAGCAGTGCGGCTTTTTGCATTTGACTGATGGTGATTTTGTCAATTTTTAACTGTTTTAAATGTAATTCCAGTGCTTTTGGAATAGCACCCAGTGTGCCGATTACCACTGGAATTACCACTGCTGGTTTGTGCCATAATCATTGAATTTCGATTTTTAAGTCCTGGTATTTTGCGATTTTTTTCATGTTCCTTCTCGGCGACCTTGCTATCACCTGGTATTGCGATGTATATGATTGTGACCTTATTTTTCTCAACCAGTGTGATGTCTGGTGTATTATGCGCCAGTATTTTGTCCGTTTGTACACGGAAATCCCACAAGATCTTGACCATCTGATTTTCGGTGACTTTTTCAGGTTGATGTTCCCACCAGTTTGTTGCTGTCTTAATATTATAATTTTTGCACAAATTCCAATGGATCATTTGTGCTACTGAATTGTGCCGCAATTTATAATCAGTCTGCACGATTTTTTTACAGCAGCTCAGTATGTGATCAACAGTTTCATCAGCTTCTTTGCAAAGTCTGCATTTGGCATCATCAGAGGATTTTTCGATTTTGGCCTTAATGGCATTTGATGATGATGATGATGATGATTCATTAGATTTTTATCCTGTCCTTATTCCTCAAGGTGACAAACTCAGGGTGGCAAACATATGTAATCTTTTATCTCCCCTCCTCATTTTCTCTTATAACAGTCACTATGGGAGGTGAGTTAGGCTGAGAAAGAGAGGCTGGCACAAACTCATTCAGCTGGCTTTCATGGAGTAGAACTCACTTTCTCCTAGTTTCTAGGCCAGTACCTTAACCACTCTACTAAATTGGCACTTGCTATTAACTGTCATGGAACATCTTGTAATATTAACAGTATAATGAAGGGGAGGGGAAAAAAAGGCAATATCCACTTTTCCTTTCTATCATGGATATTTTCATGTCTATCATGTTGTCCATTGGAGGTCTTAAAAATTCCAAATCCTGTAATTTTTGCTTCAGTTTCCTGTGTAGGTTTCGAATAGGTTTTCATCTTATATTTATAATACTGGAATTACCATAACAGAGCAATCATCCTCTAAGAGAAGCTGCTGAAATTCCACTTAGAAATGCAACAGACTAAAATAATTACCTCCTTGGAATTTTTCCTGGAATTTGGAAATTAGTTTAAGTGAGGAGGAGGAAACAAGGATGAAGTTATCTGTCTTTTCAATCTGTTGATGAACTAGACGTAGGGAACTTCTAAATTCTTGTAGGCAGAAGGAAAACGGCTAGCGAGCCCATTAATTCCAGACTCAATGTACTGAGGCCATGGGACCATTCAGAATATTTTTTTTCTTTATGAGCACACACGCTAATAGTAGCAATTATAAAATGCAGGAGTGGGAAGAACATCAATGAAACTTATTTGCTCTCTAACCAAGCGCATCTCAGAAAGGAAATTGTTGTGAGCTTCAGAGGACCCAATAAACAGATTCAATATTGAATTTCAATAATCCAGCATCATATTTTGTCTCCTTTATTGCTCCTTAATTTGTCTTGTGGATCCCCAGGGCCAGACTTCATGGAGCCAATTATTTGTAACTGTCCCCCGTGTCAATAAGACGCAGTGATCAGCCTAATCTGCCTATTAGTGACAACTGGTTTTGTTTAATAATGCTTTAACTGGTGTAGTAAATGTCCTCTCGGTGTTGAAAGCCTTGTTCAAACATTGGCTAATTAATCATCACAGAATTTGCCTCAAGTATTATTGCTCTTTGCCTTGGAGATGGTAAACAAGTGTGAGTAGATTGGTCCCACTAAGAGGGGAAATGGAAATGGGGATGTTTGCATTGCAGGCCAGATTATATCTTCTCATTGCAGAAATTCAAAGGGCCACAACGACACTACAAGGATGCATTCAATGCTTCTGTTTGCATCACGTTGGACCTGCACAATCACTTTGTAGCTTCAAAAGGATCAGACGTGATTACATTGCACTTCTCTTATTGTTAGTTTTTTTCCCATAGGACGAACATTTAACATGGCTATGTTGCAATGATAAATCATGCAACATGCTTTTCTCAACCCAAAGCCACCCAGACATACCGATCCACAGCTCCTATTTCTTCCATCCAACATGGGTGATGGAAAGTAGAGCATAGCTGGATGACACTATGAGAATTAAAGCTCTGTGACGGCCTTCGATTCCCAGGATCCCTTCATAAAGGGCCATTAAATTATAATTTGCAATGAACAGAACCGGAGGGATTGAGACTGCTCCATTCCAGGTCGATGCTTCTCATCCAACGTATCTGAGCAAGCAAGTTATGACATCTGTTCCCATCGCTTCTATAGCTGAAAATTGTTCGAGACCAAAATGTGCTTTTTAAACAAATAGTCTTCCCCCTTATCCCAGGTCCCTATCAGCCCTTCAAGGTATCCCAGAGAGGAAGCATAAACCACGAGTACTATCATTATCTTTATTGTGAGGTCATAGCAATGGTGGGATTCAGCCAGTTTGCACCTATTCGGGAGAACCGGTTGGTAACTTTCTAAGCAATTCGGAGAACCGGTTGTTGGAAGAAATCTCCTTTTGTTTTTTCCCGCTTTACAGGGCTAATCTTGTAGGGAAGGCAGGAAGGAAACATTCTGGTGTTGTTTCTAGCCTAATCTTTATTGCCCTGCTTACAGAAACTGCCTCTCCGGTTAACCCTTATTACCATTGTCACAGCTAAGGCGAAGCGCCCATTGACCTGAGTGACATTGCGTTGGCCACGCCCACCCAGTCACATGACCACCAAGCCACGCCTACCCAGCTGGTCATTAGGGCAGAGAACTGTGGTGGTCTCTCATGAGGAATAAGACACACAGTCAAGTTGTCTTGGGATGAGAGCTCAGAACAGAGCTCAGAACTCCCTTTTATTCTTATTACACTCATTAGCATACAATGTTATCACTTAGGGCCAGAGCTGGCTATGGCCAGTTACTTTTATGAGTCATTTATCCTGTTTTCCACATCCCATGCGCTTTCATTGTTTCGTGTACACTACGGCACATCCTGTGGGAGCAGGTCTCTGCAAGTATTCCCACAGAGAACCGGTTGTTAAATTATTTGAATCCCACCACTGGGTCATAGTAACAGAATATTGCATGCCTGACAGCATTTCTCTCCTCCTTTAATTTTACTTTGGGCTGTGGGGATGGGGGGGAACTAGGGAGAGTCTTGTCCGAGGAGCTTCTCATGCCCCCTTTTCCTTCTATGGGTTGATCTATCTTTTCTATGATGGTTATCTAGTCTGCAGCTCCACCTCTGGTCTCCCAAGGTCATTTTCACACATCATTACAACCCCAGTAAACACAGACCCTTTCTTGGTGGCCTTTATTTATTTATTTATATTTTATTTATTTCATCAAGCATGAACTAGATAACAGATATAATTATAAACATGATTATGAATACATGGAATGAATACGAATACAGGGAATATTAGGACAGGGTTCCTGCCAGGTCTAACCTCTTCTATAGAAGAGGTTCCACAAATCTACAGTGCCGTTTAGAACCGGTTCCAGCTCCCTTCCCATGCCCATCCGCACATCATCAAGATGCAGAGCGAGAGGAGGAATTCTGGGAGTTGAAGTCCACAAGTCTTAAAGCTGTCAAGTTTGAACACCCCTGGGGGGGGGGGAGTTTCCTAAAGGGTTAGGGGTGCAAGGGTCTTGTAACTTGACAGCTTTAACTCTTGCATGCTTCAAATGCCAGAGTTTCTGAGCCAACGTTTTGGTTGCTAAGCAAGAGCCTTGTTAAGTGAGTTTCACCACATTTGGTGAAACAAGTTGGCCATGCCCGCCCAGTCACATGGTCAGCAAGCCACTCCCACCCAGTCATATGGCCGGCACGCCACTCCCACAAAGCAGGCCACACCTACAGAAGAGGTTCTAAAAAAATTTGAAACCCGCCACTGATGCACGCTCCTTAAAGGCCTCTTAGGAATGCAGTGAGGTTGACAGTAGACAGTCTAAAGTTAAAGTTTTGTGGGTTTGGGGGAACTGACACTGTTTCTCTTTCTCTGGACTTTTGGATTTCAAACTAATGAGGTTTGCTGCCACTACATTTTCTCATCTGGGTGAATTGATCCATCCTAGTCGTCACTGTAACTGCAGATGGTAGAAGTTACATGTTTTAATTATTGCTAACTGTTCAGAGTTGTTTGATTGGGGTAGCATGTGGTTCGTAGGCAACTTGACTACTCCTGGTTGGAAGTACTACATACTCTGCCTCTTTCACTGGAAATTGTTGCTGTCTTGAGGATTGTGAAGCCCTTCTGCTCTTTCTTATTTTCAGGATGGCCACGGGGGGTATAGGTAATTCAGAAAGTGGGATCACATTCTTTGCTAATTCTGCTGCTGCTCTATTTTTGCAGGCTTTTAGAAAATATATGCAGCCGGGGTTGTTAAATTGTTTATTAGGTTACTTTGTTTATTGGCAGGTTTATGAAAGCAATTATTCCTCCCGAGCCATTACTTCTTTATTTCTCAAACATGCACATTCCCATTTACATTATGTGACTAGACAATGACTAAGGAGTAAATTATATAAAGATGATTGCGTGTGGTGAAACTTTGAAATGACTCATATATATCAGCATGTTTGAATAGTAGTTATGGTCTGAAGTGTCTGGGTGAAAGCCATACATTGTTAAATCTGAGCAAGGATAACCCAATAGGAGCCAGCCAACTCCCAGAATTCCACAGCCAGGCATGCTCAGTTCCGAATTAAAGAGACAGCATTTGTTTTCATTCGGAGACTTCAGCTTGTCCAGAATGCAGCCGCGCGAGCGATTGTGGGTGCACCTCGGTACACCCACGTTACACCTGTCCTCCGCGAGCTGCACTGGCTGTCCATTGGTCTCCGGACTCGCTTCAAGGTGCTAGTCGTTACTTTTAAAGCCCTACATGGTATTGGACCTGGGTACTTGAGAGACCGCCTCCTGCCAATCACCTCCCTACGACCAATTAGGCCTCCTCCGAATACCATCAGCTAACCAATGTCGACTGTCGACCCCTCGGGGGAGGGCCTTCTCTGTGGCTGCTCCGGCCCTCTGGAACGATCTCCCCGTGGAGATCCGGACCCTCACCACCCTTCCGGCTTTCCGCAAAGCCACTAAGACCTGGCTGTTCCGGCAGGCCTGGGGATGATGAGTTCCTGGCCCCACTTAAACTGTTGTGACTGTTGCTCTGTTTTTAACTTGCCTGTTTTGTCTTTTGTTTGTATTTTCCTTCCCCCTTGCTTGTTAGCCGCCCTGAGTCTCTCGGGATAGGGTGGCATACAAATGCAATAAACATTACAACATTACATTACATTTTCTCCTTTGCTAAATAAGTTTCTTTCTTTTTCTTTTTCTTCTCCCTTCCCCTCCTTCCTCCCTCTCTCCCTCCCTCCCCCCCTCTCTCTCTCACACACACACCACACACATACACACACTTGCACCGGTAGGTGAGGCACGTCGTTCTCCTGCCGCCTCCTGTAGAGGGTGCTTTTTTAGAGGCTTTTTTAAACAGTTAAACACTAAGCAGAGTCATCCACGGTGACTCTGGCAGCAACTAGCTCAGCCTGACCTCAGCTCTCGCCTTTTTCCTTTTACATTTTTTTTATTTTCATGATGACAGTGGTTGAGGCTCTGCCTCCCCAGCCTCCCCTAACTGCACATCCCTGATTGCACGTCCCTGATAGGCTCAGTGGTTAGAGTGCTGTACTGCAGCCACTTCAGCTGACTGTTAACTGCAGTTCGGTGGTTCAAATCTCACCGGCTCAAGGTTGACTCAGCCTTCCATCCTTCCGAGGTGGGTAAAATGAGGACCCGGATTGTTGTTGGGGGCGATATGCTGACTCTGTAAACCGCTTAGAGAGGGCTGAAAGCCCTATGAAGCGGTATATAAGTCTAACTGCTATTGCTATTGAGGCAGAAACCCAGCACCCCACAAAGACACTGCACTGAGGTGGAAATAAAATGGAGATAGCAATGAGACAGCTCTGGTCAGAAAAAAAGCCATATTACAGCAGAAGTTCTAATTGAAGGGTTATGCCAAAACCACAGCTTAATTGTGTGTTTTTTTTCTCTCTCTCTCTTAACAATTCCAGGCATGAAGGTAAGAGTGTTTTAACTACGTACTTAATGGTGAATTTGGGCCTGACACAATTGAGCAAAGAGCTTTCTAGAGTTGATAAAACTGATGTGACGTTTATTCAGAAACGCACACCTCAACTGTGGGCAGAAGTTACGCCACATTTCAGCAAAGAGGTGTGGGCATTCGCAGAGGAGGACGAGGAGACAGCAGGAAAAAGAAATAACTGCCAGCTGTAGTGGGTTTATTTATTTTTTTTTTTTGATATCTGCTGGAACTTTCCTACAAACGCTGCTCCCTTGTTTGTCTTAGAGACGGGCTTACTTCTTGTACTAAAAGCCCAGCTGATGAAAAACAGATAAAATCCGATGTGCTCCATCTGCATAATATATGTCAGTGTTTCTCAACCTTGGCGACTTTAAGTCCCGTGGACTTCAACTCCCAGAATTCCCCCAGCCGACTTTAAGTCCCGTGGACTTCAACTCCCAGAATCCCCCAGCCGACTTTAAGTCCCATGGACTTCAACTCCCAGAATCCCCCAGCCGACTTTAAGTCCCGTGGACTTCAACTCCCAGAATCCCCCAGCCGACTTTAAGTCCCGTGGACTTCAACTCCCAGAATCCCCCAGCCGACTTTAAGTCCCATGGACTTCAACTCCCAGAATCCCCCAGCCGACTTTAAGTCCCGTGGACTTCAACTCCCAGAATCCCCCAGAGCTGGCTGGGGGAATTCTGGGAGTTGAAGTCCACGGGACTTCAAGTCGCCAAGGTTGAGAAACACTGATATATGTACTGTGTGTATAATATATGTATGCGCGATAGTACGCTGATGTGTGTGCACATGCTTGGCATTAAAGATTTATTTCTCAGATGACGAATGTGGGTAGTCTTATTGTTCCCTCCAGCAACTGTTTCGCATTTCCAGGTGTTTTTCCAGTTGCAGGTAGGTGGGGGGGAGATCGAGCGGGCTGTATTCCCCCCACCGCAACCCGTGCCTATTTTTAGAGAGGCAGTTGAGAGAGAATTCTGAGTAAAATATAGACGAAGACCACAAGTTAAGCACCTCAATCTTTGGATCAAATTCACAAATAAATAACAGCCTGCGTTGCAAAACAACAATCACAAAAAACGTTTAAGGTGTGGAAGTTTTGATTTTAGCCTTCCTGAGTGCTTTCCTGGTGGCTAATTTCCCCCCAGTGTTGTTGGCATGTTCCCTGGTCCCATATTCTTCTGATGAAGTAAGCAGGGGAAGATCATTTCAACTTTTATGTACTTAAGTTTTGCTTCTTCCACCATGGCAAAAATATATATATATTTTTCTTCAGGAACAGCCTCATCCATCATTTCAATGTCAGGACATTTCACAACATTTCTGTAGTGTTTTTTTTTTTTCTTGAGAGAGATTTTTCCACCTCACTCTCTCCAGCAAGCAGTCCAGTTTGTCACTTATTAAGTAGTGTTATTAAGAAATATCCATCTGGGTTCAGTTCGTTTGGAAAGATGGTTTTAATGGTGGACAGGAGCTCAAAAAGAGGAGAGAGAAAGAGACAGAGTGAGTGAGTGAGAGAGAGACAGAGAAACAGAGAGACAGACAGAGAGAGAGACACACACACAAAGAGAGACAGAGAGAGAGAAACAGAGAGAGAGAGAAACAGACAGAGAGAGAGACAGAGAGAGACAGAGACAGAGACAGAGAGAGGGACAGAGACAGAAAGAGAGACAGAGAGAGAGAAACACACACACACACACACACACACACACAGAGAAACAGAGAGACAGACAGAGAGAGAGAGAGACAGAGAGAGAGAGAGAAACACACAGAGAGACAGACAGACAGACACAGAGAGAGACAGAGAGAGAGAAACAGAGACAGAGAGAGAGAAACAGAGAGACAGACACAGAGAGAGAGAGAAACAGAGAGACAGAGACAGACAGACAGACAGAGAGAGAGAGAGAGAAACAGAGACAGAGAGAGAAACAGAGAGACAGACACACACACACAGAGAGAGACAGACACACAGAGAGAGAAACAGAGAGACAGAGAGAGACAGACAGACAGACAGACAGAGAGAGAGAGACAGAGAGAGAAACAGAGACACAGAGAGAGAAAGAGAGGGATATATATATATATATATATATATATATATATATATATATATATATATATTTATTTATTTATTTATTTATTTATTTATTTATACCATCTGTTGTGCTTTGAATTTGAGCTTGTATTCTGATTGGTTGTCAGCCATGCAGGGGCAACTCTGTAGGCTGACCTGAGTCTCAAGTTCTTTGTTATGTAGAATAGACTGGTCCACGCCTTAATGGCCCATTGGCAAAGGTCTGTGGGTTGGCGGTGAGTTTCTGTCTCCCTTTTAGGGGAAATAGTCTGCGTTTTTAATATTTCCTAAAATATTTTATTTGTCTAGGAGAGGGGTGGGCGCTAGCTACCTACAGAACACAGAGGAAGAACTTTTATTTCCTTATTTAATTTATATCCTGCCTTTATTATTTTTTGCAAACAATTCAAGGTGGAGGACATATGTAACACTCCTTCCTCCTCCGATTTCCCAGACCACAATAACCTTGTGAGTGGGCTGGACTGAGAGAGAGTGACTGGCCCAGAGCCACCAAACTGGCTTTCGTGCCCATGGCAGGATTAGAACTCACAGTCTCTCCCCGTTTCCCTAGCCTTGTGCCTCAATCAGTAGACTAGAGTGTCTCTTTGGTGATGGGCGAGATTAGAGAGCAGATGAAATATCTATCAATAGAAAAAAACATTATTTTGGCTTGTCTGTATCTTCTGAAGCTCTCACCATAGATTTTCTGCCTGGCATCAGTATAACTGCCAGGTTGTGTTTTTGCACCCATATAGAAGGGGAAAGGGGAAAAAGGGGGAGGGGAGCTTCAGAATGTATATATAAAAGCATCATTTCTTAAAGAAAGCAGTTCACCTTCTCATATAATGATTAAAAAAAATTAGTTTAGGTTGAAGTGTTTTAAATTTGATTGTTCTTCCCACAATTGCACCAACAAACTTGTGGATAATGAAACAGTGGTGGGAGAAGCTCATTAAAAATTGGCACGTTGCCCGTGTCATTTGGCACATCCGTCATAATGAAGCTGACAATCAACATGAGAAAAACCTTTTGTTGAATTCGTGCCATCTCAAAATCCTGAGATTTTACATAATATTATGCCAGACTGGGTTTTTTAAAAAAAAAAATTAGCTGTTCTAACTTATGTCAAAGTTTTTGCAAAAAAGAAATAATCTCTTTAGCAATACTTCTCTTTGGTTATGAAAACACTATAGATTTAGAATTATCCAAAATATCAATATTGACAGTGATTTGGTAGTTTTAGGTATTTCTAATGCACAATTGCCATTTTATGCTTTTGGACAGTGGAAATTTCCGTGACCCGACAAAAGGGCGAACGACAAAACCGCGCCCAACTAAACCGCGTCGCTAAAACCGCGACATCATTAGCACGGCAACAACAGCGCGGAGACAACAGCGTGGAGACAGAAGGGCGCTTTACAACAGCGCGTCGGCAGAAAGCCGATTTAACTTAAGGTAAGGGTTAGGTTTAGGGTTAGGTTTAGGGTTAGGTTTAGGTTTAGCGTTAGATTTAGCGTTAGGTTTAGCATTAGGTTTAGGGTTAAGTTTAGCATTACGTTTAGGGTTAGGTTTAGGTTTAGTTTTACAGCACGCTTCTGTCACTGCGCTGTTGTCGGCACGATTCAGCGCTCATTCATCGGAGCGCTTTAGAACACACGGTTTTGTCACCGCGGTTTAGTCGGGCGCGGTTTTATCATTCGCCCTTTTGTCGGTGAACTGAAATTTCTCTTGCAATGACTTAAAAGGGTTTTAAAAAATTTGAATGGTAATATAAATTTAAGGCATTAATATTTCTTTTAAAGCGACCAAGGAAAAACTTTTTGAATTTTGTAATAATTGTGGAACAAGTAAATGGAAATAAGAAATAAAGTCTAACCACAATGCAAATGTCAGAATTTACCATGGTATGCACAAAGTGTTTTTTTTTTAATTTCTGTTTATCTTCATGAAATTTTGGTGGTGTGGTGGTGATATATATAGCCCTATATTAGCTGGAGGCTATTGCAAACTGATTGCAATCTGGAGTGATGTTAATGGTTTGGCAACGTGTAGAGGGGAGTGTTAAATTTCCACCCTCATCAGTCAGTTCTCTTGGAAAAAATGTTCCCCAAATGAAAATGTGGCTTTCAAATAACTTCTGTTGATATCAGCGGTGCTATTTCAAGTCATATAGGGCCAGTTCAAACCCCTAATTTCCCACCAACTACTGAACATGAAAGATGAACCTTTCAAACCTTACTCAGATGACGTGGTTTTTGATCCTGGGCGAGAGCAGGTTCTTTATACAGTCACTAGAAAGTGATTGTGATCAAGAGAAAGTCAACCAGATTCAAGAAAACTCCTTATGAAGTCAAATTGCGCTTTCAAAACAGCTCTTTTGGCTGGTTGCAATAGGGAAGCTGCTTTTTTTTTAAAAAAAAATAGAGCCTGTCATTCTTATTCTCAAATTTGACAGCTAATTTTAATCTTTAAATTTTAATATTTACAGGTGGGATAAAATGCTTCATTAGTCAGGACACTGTTCCCAATGGCCCCACTATTAAAGAGCCGAGGTGGCGCTGTGGTTAGGGTGCAGTACTGCAGGCCACTTCAGCTGACTGTTATCTGCAGTTCGGCGGTTCAAATCTCACCGGCTCAAGGTTGACTCAGCCTTCCATCCTTCCGAGGTGGGTGAAATGAGGACCCAGACTGTGGGGCGATATGCTGACTTTGTAAACCGCTTAGAGAGGGCTGAAAGCCCTATGAAGTGGTATATAAGTCTAACTGCTATTGCTGTTGCTATTAATGGTAGTGGTCATGAAGGAATTGTCTACTAATTTTTCCTTAGTGATGGAGGCTAATATTCGTGTATCTGTATTTTAAGGGGTGGAAACTGAGACATTGTGGCTTGCACTAACTTGCCTGTGAGTTCAGGCTGCAATGGGATTTAAACCAGGACTTCTCGGCTCTTCGAAATACCGAAGTCTACATGAGTAAGAAAAGTAAGATAAAGATTCCCCTTGCACATATGTCCTAGACTTTCCCGACTCTTGGGGGCGGTGCTCATCTCTGTTTCAAAACCGAAGAGCCAGCGCTGTCCAAAGACGTCTTCGTGGTTATGTGACCGGCATGACTAAATGCTGAAGGCGCACGGAACGCTGTTCCCTTCCCACCAAAGGTGGTCCCTATTTTTCTACTTGCATTTTTTATGTGCTTTTGAACTGCTAGGTTGGCAGAAGCTGGGACAGGTAACAGGAGCTCACTCCATTACGCGGCACTAGGGATTCGAACCGCCGAACTGCCAACCTTACTGATTGACAAGCTCAGCCTCTTAGCTACTGAACCACCACGCCCCCGTAAGAAAAGTAGCTAAGGCTATTTCTTACATTACTGAATGAGAGTGAAACTCTGCCAAGGGCTACACTAGATCCAGCAGCTGCGGTATTAACAGTCAGAATTCTAAGCCCAAAGACAAAACACCTTGTTATGTATTTATGTACAATCTTCCCTCCTTCCAGCTCGTTTGTTATTTTGTTTTTGATATACAAGTTAAAGATAGAGCTTAGAGCCTGGATGAAGGAGGAAGCCAAGGATAATCAATTTTAATAGTGCTTTAAGAAAAAAAAAACAAGGTGTGAATCAGCTTAGCAATAAAGTTTCATAACTTGGTAAATAATCTTGGCTTTGTATGGGTTAAAGGATTTCCCCTGAATACAACAGTGTTCAGACCCCCTCCTCTGTCCAGTAATGAAAGCCGAGACACGCTTAATGAGAATGTCCTTTAATAACAAGACCAGACTCTCGGTGGCTGAAAGCCAAGTAAACAAACAGATAAGGACCTTGGCAGCAAGGCTGATAAACCTTGGCAGCAATTCAGACAAACTCTGGCAGCAATCCAACCTGCCAAGTTTGTTTCTCTTTAGTCAAAGCGTTGACTTCTGCAAGAAGGGCGTGGCACAAGCAGTCTGTTTTATAGTCTGGAGAGGAGCCTAATGACCATCAGCTGAGCGTAATTACCTCCTGTAATTATGTAGTTGTTCTTGACGCCGAGTAGCTCTTTGACGGCGTGCATCCCGGAACAACTCACTGTTGGTTTCTGGATCATTCTCCCTGTCTCCTCCCCACTGATCCAAGGCTCAGGTGCCACCTGGTGGCCAACCAGCCTCTCTGCGCCCTGCTCAGAGTCGGAACCCTGTCCAGGGTCGTCCACATCCTCCAGGGCCAACTCATAGGGCCCCTCGCTGTTGGAGTCTGGTGGCAGCTCCAACAGCTCCTGCTGGGCACCTAAATACCTAAAGATATCTACTTTGATATTAGTAAAAAAAAAAGTTAAAATAATACTCAAGCAAACAAAGAAACATTTTAAAAATGCTTTTCTTAAAAGATATAACAATGGGGGATTTTTTTTTTAAAAAAAGGACTTAGGTGGTTTCCAAAACACAGGACTTTCCTCTCCCTTTTTGTTATGCAATAGTAGAAATCATTGAAAGCTTGAAAGGACAGCTCATCACCAAATTCTTTTGTCTCCCTCTACAGCAGGCAATGATGTCGCAACGGTCCCTTTTCAAGAGGCAACTGGTCTTTCTGGGTTTTCTTTGAAGACATTTGTCTTCTCACCAGTGGTGGGTTCTGGATTCCGTTGCAACCGGTACGGTTGCAACAAGGCCTGGCGTCCTCCACAGGCGCTGTATGCGCCATGTGCATGCGCGGAAGCGCCAAAGAGTTTAAAGACAGGTAAGGATGACGGGAGGGTGGGTGGGCGCTCCGGAGCACCGTACCGGAACCCACCACTGCTTCTCACCCAAGAAGCTTCTTCAGCTCTGGGGGAGTCCTATGAATTGTTGATGTGATGGGTAATGTTTCCAACTAGAGAAGCCAATAAGGTGGTTAGATGCTTCTTGGATGAGAAGCGAAACGTCTTCGAAGAAAAACCAGAAAGTCCAGTTGCCTTTTGGAAAAGCACCTTTGGGACAACCATGATCTTGGATGATGGAGAATCTCCATAGACAGCAGGCAATGATGTTGAACAGCAACTCAATATGCTCATTTTATACAACACATTTAATGATTCCATAATAAAACAAGAAAGGGGGAAGACAGATGTTGTTCTGTACTCATTAGGGAAGTGGGTTCTATATAGAGGAAATCCTTGACACACAACTGTTCATTTAATGATGGTTTCAAGCAGTGGTGGGTTTCAAATTTTTTTAGAACCTCTTCTGTAGGTGTGGCTTGCTTTGTGGGAGTGGCTTGCCAGCCATGTGACTGGGTGGGAGTGGCTTGGCAGTCATGTGACTGGGTGGGCGTGGCCAACTTGTAAAATGTGGTGAAATTCACTTAACAACGCTCTTGCTTAGCAACCAAAATGTTGGCTCAGAAACTCCAGCATTTGAAGCACGCAAGTCTTAAAACTGTCAACTTACAAGACCCTTGCACTCTTAAGCCTTTAGGAAAAAAAAACCCAAGGGTGTTCAAAATTGACAGCTTTAAGACTTGTGGACTTCAACTCCCAGAATTCCTCCTCCAGTCGTGTTGGCTCAGGAACTCTGGCATTTGAAGCACGCAAGTCTTAAAGCTGTCAAGTTACAAGACCCTTGCACCACTAACCCTTTAGAAAAAAATACCCATGGATGTTCAAACTTGACAGCTTTAAGACTTTAAGGTTTAGATAGAACTCTTAGAGGTGGGTGGGGTGACTGGTGAGCCAGCCAATCAGTGAGAGGTGGGCGGGGCAAGCATGGTACGGACGGGTGGGGAAGAGGGAGCTGGAACCGGTTCTAAATGGCACTGTAGATTTGTGGAACCTCTTCTATAGAAGAGGTTAGAACTGGCAGGAACCCAGCCCTGGTTTCAAGATACAACGTTCTCAGAAAAAAGGGACTGGCAACCTGCCTTCAAAGTTACAACCATCACTCTGCCCCTCCAATCCTGTGATTGCGATGCTTGGCAACTGGTTTGCCTTTACAACAACAGCAACAGCACTCAGGTTATTGCAATCTGTGACTTTCTCAGCTGGCTTCCATCAAGCAAAGTCAACTGGGGTAGCCTCTATCACGTAACAGCCACGTGACTCCCTTAGCGGCCTTGTGATTCAAGTAACAATGATGGTGATTCACTTTATGACCCTGGTACAAACGGTTGTAAAATTGGTACTGGTCTCCTTATTTGCTTAAGCACTGCAGCTAAAATTCTGGTCCTAACTGTCATTATTTAGCCAACACCTGTCTGTAATGGGTTATACAGCAGTCCTTAATTTCAAAGGAGATTCTAAATAATTTGACAAACGGCAATTAGAAGGCCTTAGGAAGCCAAATGGTTCTTTTTGATGATCAGGTTGCTCTTTGGGGAATCCGGCATCTCAACAGACCTGTTAGTTCAGTGTTTCTCAACCTTGGCAACTTGAAGATGTCTGGACTTCAACTCCCAGAATTCCCCAGCCAGCGAATGCGAATGTGAATGCTGGCTGGGGAATTCTGGGAGTTGAAGTCCAGACATCTTCAAGTTGCCAAGGTTGAGAAACACTGTGTTAGTTGACCAGAATTCTAACCTTTTGCCTTCTAGCTACAAAAAGCTATATTTAAGTGCTTATTTCCCTCTTCTTCCTTTTTTTGTCCTTCAAGTCAATTTTGTCTCTTGGCGACTGTGTGAACAAGCCCTGCAGGGTTGGGATTTTTTTGGGACAAGATAAAAGTAGTTTGCCATTGCTGGCTTCCTAGGGCTAAGAGATGAAGACTGGCACAAACTCACCCAGACGGCTTCGGGGAAAAGGGCAGCATAGAAATATAATAAATTCAATTCAATTCAGTTCAGTTTGCATCCTGTTTACTAAGCATAAAAGCGCTATAATGTCAAAAAAAAAAGTCGTATCAAGCACTGATGGTTTTTAAGTAGCTGCTGCGTAAACAATTAAGTCTTAGGCTTGCCACTTTGCAGAACCATTAGATAATCTTGAGGTTTTCCTCAAAGTGTGGGCCCTGGTGCCACATTAGGGCCTCCTTGTTATGATGATGTTATTGATTTTCTATGCTTTAATTTCATATTAATTGTGAGCAGCTAGGAGTCTATGAAAATGGAGCAACATATTAGGCAGACAAACAAACCACCAAGGAAATAAATATTTTTTTGAAGCAAATTCACCCCCAAGGCGAAAGAGTAGGTACTATAGTGTCTCACCAGACTGGGCAATTAGACAGTTTTAAGCATAACAAAACAAGATGAATGCAAACCTATATAATTAAGCACTTATTACATTATGGTCTTGATTGTAAGTTTTTTTTATTATAGGGTTGAAGCGTTCTGACTCACATGGTTGCTGTTCTATAAAGGATTCAGTATGAAGAGCATACTGTTGGCATTATACAACTCCCGCACCCCAAAGAACTAATATTCAAATTATATATGAGTTACAAGGGAGGAGAACCCTTCTGGCAACTCTTCTCTTTCCTTATGTCTTTTTCTAGATGGAATATACCATGTAGTTTTGTAGCAATGGAATGTTCTGCGATTAGGCCGTTGAAATAATAAACATCTCACCTACTTTTCTAGTAGGTGTGTTGGAGTGATTGTGGTTGGGCCAGGAGACTAGCTGGCAACAGCTGGTGATTAAACAATGAATCACCTTCCAAGAACTGCTCTTCTAACAGGTAGATAAACGTTGTAAAGGAATCAATTACCCTATTGCAACGAAGAAGAAATAGCAAAAATGGTTTCCGAGAAGCCCATTTCAGAACAATTGGTAGCAGAGGCTGGAAGGAAACCTTGATAAGTTGAACAGACAACGGGATGATTTTTTTTCAGAACATATTCTACTTGCAACATATTTTGATAATCTGGTTTCTTCTCCTGAGCAGTAAGATGGGGATGGAGAGAACCTGTACTCTCTCTCAACAGAGGTTGATTAAGCTCAATTACCAATAGCTTCAATCAGGAAAGGACATGGCATATTGTACTCAAGTGAACTCTATTAAGTCCTTAAACATGGCATCAGAAGAGTAGAACTCACACTTTGCTAAGCGGGCCTAGTGTTCTTCACTTTGAAAGCAACTGTAGATATTTATTTATTTATTTATTTATTTATTTATTTATTTATTTATTTATTTATTTATTTATTTATTTATTTATTTATTTATTTATTTATTTATCTTGTATGCCGCCCACTCCCGGAGGACTCCGGGCGGCTCACAAAAGACAAGGGAAAGCGGGGGAACGAGACAAAGACAACATATTAAAAACAAAACCAACATTCACAATTTCTGTGGAGGTAGATGCTTCTCAGCTCCCCCCAGCCTGCTGGAACAGCCAGGACTTGGTGGCTTTGCGGAAGGCTGGGAGGGTAGTAAGGGTCCGGATCTCAACAGGGAGCTCGTTCCAGAGGGCCGGAGCTGCAACACAGAAGGCTCTCCCCCGGGGAGTCGCCAGCCGACATTGGCTGGCAGATGGAATCCGGAGGAGACCCAACCTGTGCGATCTAATTGGTCTGAGAGAGGTAATCGGCAGGAGGCGGTCTCTCAGGTACCCAGGTCCGATGCCATGTAGGGCTTTATAGGTAGCGACCAGCACCTTGAAGCGGATTCGGAGACTAATAGGTAGCCAGTGCAGCTCGCGGAGGATAGGTGTAACGTGGGTGTACCTTGGTGCACCCACAATCGCTCGTGCGGCTGCATTCTGGACTAATTGGAGTCTTCGAACACTCTTCAAGGGCAGCCCCATGTAGAGCGCATTACAATAATCCAGATATTATAGCCAAGGCTGCACCTCACACACGCCTTTGAATATTTATTGATTACCTATCTTTATATCTCCTTTTTCCTCTGGAAGCATAAGCCCAGAATACATTATTCCCCCTCTTGTCCCCAAATTATATGGTCACACCAATTCCATAAAGTAGATCAGACTGAGAAATAGCAACTGTTCCAACTCATTATGGGGGTTTCATTTGGTAGGATGGTGACTTAAAGATTAATCTCCCTTTATCCTAATTCAATATTCCAACCACTGCACTACATACACTGTCTTATAATTCCTTCTTTCTTTTTCTTATGGGCATGCCTCAGTCCACATGGTGTTTTAAAAAAACAACAAGTAATTAAATTTCCTGTGCCAAGTAGTTTATGGTCAGTGAAAAAAGAGGGTCAAGATAAAGAAAGAAAATGGAGCTAATGATGATGATGACATGCTATCAAGTTGTTGTTGACTCTTAGTAATTAATACAGTGAGATTTTTCTCCGTGATGACCTGTTCCTTACTTGGTCTTTCACAGTGGTGGGTTTCAATTTTTTTTAGAACCTCTTCTGTAGGTGTGGCCTGCTTTGTGGGAGTGGCTTGCCAGCCATGTGACCAAGTCAGCTTGAATATCTGGCATCTCTTTTTCCATGTGGGGATCTAATCCTTAGATGATCCCAAGCATTATTTTGCCAGGACAGGAAATTAAAAAAAAAAAATTACAAAATTGTTTAATCTCCTTATTTTGGTATTGCCAGCACCAACCAGTTGCTTATTCCCATTTATCTTATACTAGCTTTTTGGATTAGGCTGTGTCCACCAGTGGTGGGTTTCAAAAAATTTTGGGACCTCTTCTGTAGATGTGGCCTGCTTTCCGGGTCCACTGATGGAACCTCTTCTAACCGGTTCGGTAAATTTGATCAACCGGTTCTATCGAACCGGTACAAACCAGTAGGAACCCACCTCTGATGTCCACAAATAAATTTTATGTAGCTTTTGGGTAGATTCAATGGCTTACTTTTCTTGTCAAGTTTTTATCATCTAATGTTCACTTCCTTCCAACTTTCTGCACTGCAAGAAAATTAGAAGCCAGTAATTTTTTCCTAGTGATCTGCTCTTCTTTTGGCTAATGGGACAAGGGAAGGGAAGAGATATATATATATATAATATATATATATATATATATATATATATATATATATATATATATATATATATATATATATATATATATATATATATTTCAGAAGCTTATGTTAGATCTAGATTATGAATTATTTTCTATGTATCAACACAGAACTGGTATTTGGGGTGAGTGAAAGAAGGAAAAATAACGTTTAAGTGTTACACAATTGAATAAGAAATGAGTTATGATGGAAGAGAAGTATAATTTAGTTCTTAAGCAAGAACAAGAAAGGTTCATTCTATTTTCAGTTTCTTACAGTATGTTATTGTCATCCATAAAGCTTTGAGGAAAATAACATTATTTGATTTTTTTTTGACATATTGTAGCTGTAAAATGGGATAGCATGTCCCTTTTGTTTAACGTTTTATTTAATTGGTGCTCAGTTGCTGCTTCATTCTCTTCTTTGCCTCAATTAAGTAAATGAGCACATATATGTGGAGAAAAATAACATCAAAATGATATTATTAATGCTAATTTATTTTTATTTTGTATATAGTGTATTATATTGTAAGCTGCCTAGAGTTATTTAAAAGCGAGATGGCTGACTGTAATAAATTAAATGAATATATGAATGAATGAATGAACGAACGAATGTCAGTTTTAAAGTGTGATTATGTTAAAGTGACAGTTGTCAAAATAGTCATTCATTAAGTACAATAATTAATCTACATTTTTACAGAATGTAATGTCCGGCTTTAAATGGCAAGGCTTAAAACTCAAGAGCCGAGGTGGCGCAGTGGTTAAATGCAGCACTGCAGGCTACTTCAGCTGACTGCAGTTCTGCAGTTTGGCTGTTCAAATCTTACCGGCTCAAGGTTGACTCAGCCTTCCATCCTTCCGAGGTGGGTAAAATGAGGACCCGGATTGTTGTTGGGGGCAATATGCTGACTCTGTAAACCGCTTAGAGAGGGCTGAAAGCCCTATGAAGCAGTATATAAGTCTAACTGCTATTGCTATAAAACTGTACGTGTGATAGCAACTCTGAAGCCCTTTTAATCTGAAACATTTTCAAATATGCATGAATCCTTTTGGTCTGGATTGCAATGATTATCTTTCCTGAATCTATTGGCAATATCAATAGATTCCAACTATTTGCACATACATGGTTACTTTCTGCTGCTCTTGCTGCTGATATATCCTTAGCTGTACTTGATAACTAATCCAAATAGATTTTGGGGTACAGTTCAAATTTCTGGTGGTCATCTATAATATCCTCTATTCACTGTTTTAGAATTTTAAATTCCTGCTTTTATTATTTTTATTAATAACTCAAGGCAGCGATAATCCCCCAACAACCACTATCTGTTTTAGCCCACCAGTGGCCAACGGAACTGGCAGTAGATTCAGACAGAGAGGGGGTTGGGGAGGAACCTGGGCCAGTCCTGGAGTCTGGGGAAGGCTCTGATGTGGGCTCTGTGTCAGAGGCAGAGAGGGGGCCAGGGCCGTCTGATAGTTATCAGCTGCCTACGGAGTCAGACATCAGCGGCGCAGACAAACAGCTGGAGCCTGTTCCCAGTGTACACATGCATAGAATTGCCAGACGAAGGGAACAGCTAAGGAACAAGGATCGATTTGGGAGTAAAGCCACAGGTGGACGGTGAATGGCCCCTCCCATAGGGAATCAAAGAGGAGCAAAAGGGGAGGGGTGTTTGGAGGAGACAATTAGTTCATTCCTGCATTCTTGCCAAGTGTTGCGACGTCTGAAAGATATCAGCCTGGCCACTCTCCAAGCCTGATAAAGGTCAGTCATTGTGAACTATCTTGAAAGACTGTGGGCCGGGACTTTGCTGGAGAGGAATTCACTGTAAATTAAATAAAAGGGGCTTATCATGACGAGGACTTGGCATTGTGCGACTGGGGAAGTCTAGGTCATAACACTATCCTGCGAGGTGAATTTGGCAGAGATAGAGTCACTAACCCCAGAACACCCAGCTGGCTTTGGTTCATTTTTATTTATAAAGCCCTTCATTCTAAATAAGGTCTTGAATTTGAATTTAATAAAATTTATATGCCGCCCAATCCCGTAGGACTCCGGGCGGCTTACAAATACAAAAATGAAGTCAAAACTAAAATATAGGAAAAAAGGAAAAGATAGATTTAAAAACAACACACCATACATTCAGTTCTAGATGGGGCTGGACCTCATTTGGGGTCAACAGCCCCAGGCCTGCCGGAACAGCCAGGTTTTAGTGGCTTTTCGGAAGGCCGAGAGAGTGGGGAGGGTCCGGATCTCCGTGGGCAGATCATTCCACAGGGCCAGAGCAGCTACAGAGAAGGCCCTCCCCCGAGTGGTCGCCAGCCGGCATTGGCCGGTCGACGGCACCCGGAGGAGGCCCAGCCTGTGAGATCTTATAGGTCGTTGGGAGGTATGTGGCAGGAGGCGGTCCCGCAGATATCCAGGTCCCAAGCCATGTAGGGCTTTAAAGGTAATAACCAGCACCTTGAAGCGTGTTCGGAGACCAATGGGAAGCCAGTGCAGCTCGCGGAGGATAGGTCTAACATGGGTGTATCTAGGTACACCTGATATCGCTCGCGCGGCCGTATTCTGGACCAACTGTAGTCTCTGAACACTCTTCAGGGGCAGCCCCATGTAGAGCGTCTTCTTGTCTTATGCATTCCATCTGGGAAAGTATGTTTCAAACAGGTGAACAGAGATAGGCTTAATCCAGCCCTATGAAATTAGAAGGGCTCCATTTCTTTACCTGTATAAAAGAGATGTTATTTATAAAAGCATCCCCTCCCACCAAGGCATTTGAGCCTAGATTGGGATTTTTGATGGCTCCTGTATATGAGATCTGATTATTGTGTTTTATGAAAGGCTTTTTGTTGATTTTGCTATTTTTCGTCTTTATGATCTGTTTTACAATGGTCTCATTGTCTGAGAAGGGATCGGTGAGGCATATAATGCTGTAAAATGAATAAATAAATCTCAGCCGAACAGTGACCCATCAGCATTTAATACATTAGAATCAAACTGTCATTAGGTGATCATTCCAGAAAGATCTTATTGAAATAAATAACAAACGTTGCCCACATTTAACTAAATTTATTTTTCATTATAGGGCGTTTAAAGCATTTTTGTTTCTAAGTTCATTCTTCTGCCAGTGCAATTTCCCACGCTTTAATATATCATTGATCCGATCACTGTTGTGCTTTCATTGACTGGTGTTTCACAGTCACATGTCTGGTTGCTAACAGAAATCAAAGCATTTTTTTAAAAATGCGGAACTATTTTAGATGGTTGGCACTGTTCCTCTGCAATGGTTCTACCTAAGGTGTATATGGTTCACCGACAAAACCACGAAGCCCTTTTCCGCGCTGACATAACCGTGGAGGGCAAATCCGCGCCATCAAGGACCATATCATATTTAGAGTTCCTGGGCAACTGTCAACAACTGGGCATGGGATTCAGGAACTATGGCTAAACAGCCAAAGTCTAGCCCAGTCAAATTACTGAAAGAACAACACACAACCTACACATAAGTCAAATGTATTCTGTGTCTGAAGCACACAACATTATGGCCTGCTATAATAAATTGGGAATGCTTAAAGCGAATGTTTGAGCATCAGAAAATAATTTATCTAGACTCAAATATTACTGAACAACAATTGGAAAAGCAAAGGAAATACATTATTCAGGGTTCAGAACTGGAAGATTCAGAAAACTGAGAAAATTGAAAACCAAAAAGCCAATGATAGAATACTTGAGGAAACCAGCTTGAGCAATCAGCTTGTTTACAGTGTAGCACTGGTAGTTGCAGAAGATCTGGGTACTGAAATTAGAAAAGCAAAATCATATTCAACCCCAAAGTGAGAAATCAGACTGGAGGCCAAAATATAGAAATTAAAATCACACGCAAGTAATTTAAAGAACATGAAAGAGCGAACACTGAAGAACGTAATGATCAAGACAAGCCTAATTAAAAAAATATTGGCTTGGCACCAGGAAAACTGAAGGAGCTTTGGAAATTATACAGCAACAAATAACAGCAATCTCTGAGAAAAACGGAATGTTATGAGGCATAAATTATCCAATTTAAACAAAACCAGCTATTTCAATCAAACCAGAGGTAATTCTACCGAAATATAAATACCAATAGAAATTCCAACAATGGGAAACCAAACAAAAAGGATAGAAACTCAAGAAAGCTATAATAAAAATGCTTCAATTTTGCTGGATAAAAGAATTTGAAAATAAACTTAGTAAAAATCAAATGGAAGAACTAATTATTTATTTATTTATTTATTGAATGTATATGCTGCCCATTTTGCTGGATAAAAGAATTTGAAAATAAACTTAGTAAAAATCAAATGGAAGAACTAATAATTTATTTATTTATTTATTTATTGAATGTATATGCTGCCCATCTCTCTATCCAAAAAGAATAATAATAATAATAGAAGTAATGGTTAAAAATTGACTGAAAAAGATTAAAAACTGAATATCTCCTGGAAATGATCAATTGCAAGGCTTTTGGCTCAACTGACTGTTTTAAATCTATTTATAGCAAAATAGCTTAATAGCAGTTAGACTTATATACCGCTTCATAGGGCTTTCAGCCCTCTCTAAGAGGTTTACAGAGTCAGCATATCGCCCCCAACAACAATCTGGGTCCTCATTTTACCCACCTTGGAAGGATGGAAGGCTGAGTCAACCCTGAGCCGGTGAGATTTGAACCGCCGAACTGCAGCTAAGAGCCAAGGTGGCGCAGTGGTTAAATGCAGCACTGCAGGCTACTGCTAGATCAGCAGGTCAGCGGTTCAAATCTCACCGGCTCAGGGTTGACTCAGCCTTCCATCCTTCCGAGGTGGGTAAAATGAGGACCCGGATTGTTGTTGGGGGCGATATGCTGACTCTGTAAACCGCTTAGAGAGGCCTGAAAGGCCTATGAAGCGGTATATAAGTCTACTGCTATTGCTATTGCTATTGCTGCACTCTAACCACCGCGCCACCTCGGCTTAATGAAGTATTAAGTAAATGAGATATTAGCAACTGGTTAATAAATGCTTAAACTTATCTGATTCAAAAAGACTCAGTGAAAGGGACAACACCAAGAAATTACAGGCCCATAACATACCTACTTACAATATTTATATTACTCATGAGTGTAATAATAGGCAACATCCAGGATTATTTAGAAGAAAATAGCACCCTTCCAGTAGAATAGAAAGAAAAGGGAGATGATTTATCAATCATCTTCTGATTGATAAAACAGGTTTGGAAATTGCAAAAGTTAAAAAAATATTACATATGTGCTGGATGGTTTATAAAAAGGCATTTGATTCATTACCACATAGTTGGACCCTCAAATGTTTGGAAACAACTGATGTCAGTAAAACATTAAAACATTTATAGAAAAAATAATAAACATGGAAGACAAAATTGATGGCTGGAAATGAAAAATATGGGCTTGTCAACATTAGGAGAGGCATCTTCCAAGGTGACTCATTATCACCCTTATAATTTGTCACTGCAATGATCACACTTTCAATGATTTAAAAGAAAACAAATCTTAACTACCAAGCAGGGAAAATGCTAATTAAAATCTTATATTGGTTTTATGTGGATGATTTGAAATTTTATGGAAAATCAGACATGGAATCTGAGTCATTGACAAATACCATAATTTTTTTTTTTTTAGCACAGATAGAGCAATGGAGTTTGGTTTCGAGAAAAGTACTACGGTAGTAATAAATTGGGCTAGAATCACCAACAGTTATAAAATTGAAGTGATGAATGGAGCCATCAGAATGAAGTTTATGGGCATTTTGTACTTAAATAACATCAAGCATGACAGTTAAAAATGTAATTAATAAAGAATACATTTAAAGAATGAGAAAAATGCTAAAGACAAAGTTGAACAATGGAAATAGCTTAAAAGCCATCAATAATGACCGTATCTCAGTGGTGGGTTTCAAAAATTGTTCAAACCTACTCTTTGGGTGTGGCCTCCTTTGTGGGAGTGGCTTGCCTCCCATGTGACCGGATGGGAGTGGCTTGCCGCCCATGTGACCGGATATGAAGATGCCGACGACACTTGTCAGAACCACCTTAAATTACCTCCACACAGCACTGGCATGCATAAGAATATGATGTAAACTTGTTTCTTAAAAGGCATCTTTGGTTTGGGTTAAAACAACTTCAACACACGCAATGTTCTGATTGCACCACAAACGCAGTAGTCATCCTTACCTTTCACAGAGGCACTGAGTTTTATAAATATGAGCATGATAGTGTAGAATAATCATATCCGAGGACCAGTGGTGGGTTTCAAAAATTTTCGGAACCTCTTCTGTAGGTGTGGCCTGCTTTCCGGGTCCACTGGTGGAACCTCTTCTAACCGGTTCGGTAGATTTGACGAACCGGTTCTACCGAATAGGTGCGAACTGGTAGGAAACCACCTCTGGATAAAATGCCAAATCCAATGTAAACCTCTGGCTTTCCATGTGACAAACCATAAGAATACAAATCAAATACATTTTCTTAAGATAAATGGAAGACCTACACGATAGTTCCATCATTGTATGTTATTCAGACGTTTATTCTCATATCTAGCTTACTGATATGAATTGTACTTGTCTGACCTCAAAACGATGGGCTTCGTTACAATAACAAATACCATCTGTGAGTTTTTACAGTCACAAGTGCTCAGCTGTTACTTCTGAGGCAGGCTAGATTTTCCTAGATCTTCTTTATTGAAACAGCATATTGTTGAAGATCAAAGCAAACATTACAACAAAAGTTATATCATGAAGAGGAACAACTTGCACAAAAGCTTGAGTAAATTCTTTGCAGTGAAAACTAGTAAAAATTCTTTACCAACGTTAAGAGGAGAGAAAAAAAGATCATAGGGAGCAGTGGTGGGTTTCAAAATTTTTTAGAACCTCTTCTGTAGGTGTGGCCTGCTTTGTGGGAGTGGCTTTCTGGCCATGTGACCGGGTAGGAGTGGCTTGCCAGCCATGTGACTGGGTGGGCATGGCCAACTTGTAAAATGTGGTGAAACTCACTTAACAACGCTCTTGCTTAGCAACCAAAATATTGGCTCAGAAACTCTGGCATTTGAAGCACGCAGGTTTTAAAGCTGTCAAGTTACAAGACCCTTGCACCCCTAACCCTTTAGGAAAAAAAACCCCAGGGGTGTTCAAACTTGACAGCTTTAAGACTTGTGGACTTCAACTCCCAGAATTCCTCCTCTCGCTCTTCATCTTGATGATGTGCGGACGGGCGGGGGGAGGGAGCTGGAACCGGTTCTAAACGGCACCGTAGATTTGTGGAACCTCTTCTATAGAAGAGCTTAGAACTGGCAGGAACCCACCACTGATAGGGAGATAACATTTTGGTATTGTTGCTTCTTTGAAACTTAAGGCTCACAAAAATGCATATACAGTATATTTTTCATGTTCTCTAACAATCCTGCACTGTCCCAATCCATTTTTAAGAACTCAAAAGGAAGCTCAGATAACAATACATTGTACATATTTTAATATACATATTTTGTTTAGGGTCTGAACCAGAGGTGGGTTGCTCCCGGTTCGGCCCGGATTGGGCGAACCGGTAGAGGAGGAGGCGGGAGGCTCCACCCACCCACTCATACGCTTCTTCACATGCACCAGAAGCATCACATGCGCGTAGTAAAAAAAATGGAAACCCACCACTGGTCTGAACCAGTGCTATCAAGTAAAATGTTTCCGTTTTAAAACAGATTTGAGTATGTTCAAGTTTCAAAATTCAGGAGGAAAAATTGACATTATGGGGAAAACAGTCCAAAAGGGTTATCTGTTGGATAATTAATTATTTTGTACCCATGGGTTTGAGATTCATGGCATCTTGCATTTGAAATTCTTATGACTTGTATCCTATGTTCTATGTTACACATTCTGTACTTACCTGAATATAATTTTGTTTGAAATCTGTAGAAGTTATTTTAATTATCTGTATTTTGTTCTATGTTCCCCTTTTCCCCTTTTTGAATTGTTCGCCGCCCTGAGTCCTTCCCGGAGAAGGGCGGCATACAATTAATAAAATTCAATTCAATTCAATTCAATTCAATTTCTTTAAAACCACATTCAGAATCAAGGCAGAAGAGAGGGTCAAAGAAACATTCTGTATTTTTTACACAAGTCTTCTATTAGTAAGCTATCATCCACGATGTGCTGTTTGTAAGATTGCAGATGTTCTCCCTTTCTCTTATATCTAAATAAAATAAAAGCCAAGAAATAAAAATGATGCTAGCGGAAAAAGTACAGTATTAGTTTGGCGCAGTGGTTAGGGTGCAGCACTGCAGGCTACTTCAGCTGACTGCTAGTTCTGCAGTTCGGCGGTTCAAATCTCACCGGCTCAGGGTTGACTCAGCCTTCCATCCTTCCGAGGTGGGTAAAATGAGGACCCGGATTGTTGTTGGGGGCGATATGCTGACTCTGTAAACCGCTTAGAGAGGGCTGAAAGCCCTATGAAGCGGTATATGTCTAACTGCTATTGCTATATTGCTATATGTGTGTTAAGATTTATAGCTCAGAATGTAGTTGAATGCTCCTCCATTGTAGCTCAATATTGTTTTAACCATGACTCTTCATTAAATATTATTAGTTGTCTAATAGCTAGAGGTTCATATCACTGTACTCAGTGTTGGCTGCTCCAAATGTAAAATATTTTTCTTCCTAAAATTGTTCCATAAGAGATGAAAAGTTACACCGCTGCTCCAACATAAATCAGATTTTTAGAATTAATTAATATATCCAGTTTGATTTCACATTACCCCATTCCTTGCTAACAAATCTCAGGTGAAGGTGCCAAAAATTTTGTGGAAATGCCTTGCATGAGCTGTGATGGAATGAAACAAACATTTATCATTGGGTCTGCAGAATCGGCAATTGGTACATGGTAGGAGCTGAGGTGGCGCAGTGGGTAGAGTGCAGTACTGCAGGCCACTTCAGCTGACTGCTATCTGCAGTTTGGCGGTTCAGATCTCACCGGCTCAAGGTTGACTCAGCCTTCCATCCTTCCAAGGTGGGTAAAATGAGGACCCAGATTGTGGGGGCGATATGCTGACTCTGTAAACCGCTTAGAGAGGGCTGAAAGCCCTATGAAGCGGTATATAAGTCTGATATTGCTATATTTAGACTGGCCTTCTGTACAAGGCAGAGGTGGTATTCATCTGGTTCTGACAGGTTCTAACCAGTAGCAGAAATTTCGAGTATTCGAAGAACCGGCAAATACCACCTCCGACTGCGCACCTCCCCCCCCCCCATCTATATGCTGCCTCTCGAGTCCCAGCTGAACAGAGTCCCAGCTGATCGGCTGGGTCTTCTTCTGTTGCCCTGAGCAGAACAAAGCTGGAAAGCAGGTTAGTGGGGTGGGGAGGGAAAGGGGATTTTACAGTATCCTTTCCCTGGAGTAGGGAGAGAATGGAGATTTTACGGTACCCTTCCCCCAGGAGTGGGGTGAAAATGAAGATTTTACAGTATCCTTCCCCCAGGAGTGGGGTGGAAATGGAGATTTTACAGTATCGTTCCCCCAGGAGTGGGGTGGAAATGGAGATTTTACAGTATCCTTTCCCTGGAGTAGAGAGAGAATGGAGATTTTACAGTATCCTTCCCCCAGGAGTGGGGTGGAAATGGAGATTTTACAGTATCCTTCCCCCAGGAGTGGGGTGGAAATGGAGATTTTACAGTATCGTTCCCCCAGGAGTGGGGTGGAAATGGAGATTTTACAGTATCCTTTCCCTGGAGTAGAGAGAGAATGGAGATTTTACAGTATCCTTCCCCCAGGAGTGGGGTGGAAATGGAGATTTTACAGTATCCTTCCCCCAGGAGTGGGGAGGGAATGGAGATTTTACAGTATCCTTCCCCCAGGAGTGGGGAGGGAATGGAGATTTTACAGTATCCTTCCCCCAGGAGTGGGGAGGGAATGGAGATTTTACAGTATCCTTCCCCCAGGAGTGGGATGGAAATGGAGATTTTATAGTACCCTTGCCCCAGGAGTAGGGAGGGAATGAGGATTTTGCAGTATTGTTCCCCAGCCACGCCCACCAAGCCACGCCTACACAACCGGTAGTAAAAAAATTGAATCCCACCACTGGTACAAGGGGATGAATTTTATGTTAATTGGTAACACAATAAGGTTTTAGAATATTATTATTTTTTGCTTATGCAGTTATTTTGTTATTCCAAACTACAACAAGGCATTCCCCGAGTGGTTATTGGCCAGACTGTAAAGGCAGCAATTCTCAAGAATTTCCCCAATCCCGATGCCTGTTAGAGGAGATTGCTTTAAGTGGCTGAGGACTTTTGAGTTCATTGATTGCAGCCGAAAATTAAATAGTCTGTAAAATCCAAGCATACAAGCTGTTCTTTGCTTATTAAAACATTTTTTTAAAAAGAGCTCAGCAACACTTTTGAGTTCCTTATGATCATGTCATTCTTGTCTCTCTCCCTTTGATGGCAAGGCCTTCACATACAGTGCTCTTGCCATCTGGATCCTTTCTGTTCAGGACTTTGAGGCAGAAAAAATGCATTTCCGTAGGAAAATAACATTTGGTAGGGAATTGGCGACAATAAGTTCATTGTTGCCAGAATACATGTTCGTGGCGTAGGTGGTTCGAATACATGTTCACGTTGTGGGTGGTTTTCCCTGAAGTATGGCAGTTTTGAAAGTGATCTTTTCCCATCTGAGTTCCAAGACATATTATTAACGATAACATCCTAGGTGCAGCCTGACAATTAAATAACAAGTGCAAGTTTATTTATTTGTTTATTTATTCAGTTTATATACCTGTCCATCTCACAGCTATCTAAACAGCTACATCTCACAGACAACTTACCAAGTTGAGAACACAAACACAAAATTACAAAAAAAAGCCCACAAAAATATAACAAAAAGATAAAAAATATTAGCAACAATAAAATGGATTGAAAACATAAAAACTTTGGGCCTGCCCAATTGGGAACGACATCACCAGACAGCAAGTTTGATGTGGGTTAAAGAATGGATAACACTAAGGAATACCAGATTCTTGATTCTTGAAGGACATGATCTATTGTTGGGATGGCATGCCTTTTGATGGTACAAGGGAACTAAAACACAGGGTTATTGTAGAAGACATTACCTATGGGAGGCTTTGCTACTAAATTGGGAGAAGATTAAAAGACAATATTATTTAAAAATCCAATCTGGCTATCAGCTATCGAAGACTTTTCATACGCAATAATATACAAAAAGGAACAAACAGTTAGATATGGTGAAATATTGAATACAGAGGGTGACCTTAAATCTGTGCAAGATCTGGAAAAGGAAGGTATAAAGATGAATTGGTTTTCATATGTGCAAATACAATCTAGATATGACAAGGACCGTAAAGAGGAAGATTTTTATGATAAAATGACTGAGTTAGATAAAATTTTGATGGGTACTGATGAAAAAGTAATTTAAAAACTTTATGGACACTTACTAGAGGTTAAGTTAGAAGAAGAACAAGTTAAAGGAACTATGATAGCTTGGGGAAAAATTTTTGGGCATGGGATTGAATTAGAGAAGTGGCAGAAATTGTGGTCCCAAAATTACCAAATGACAATGTCAACAGCATATAAAGAAAAATTGTATAAGATGTTTTACAGGTGGCATCTATCCCTGGCGGGAATAGCAATGTTCAAGAATAAATAAAAAAAGTGTTGGAAATGTCATCAGACACCGGGTTCATATTACCATATGTGGTGGATTTGCGCAGAAGCTAAAAGATATTGGACTAAGATCCACACGTGGTTGGAGAAAATGACACAAAAACGTATAGACTTTAAACCAGAGACTTTTTTTATTGGGAATTATACCAGAAATATATAATAGAGACTTGAAATACTTGACTGTAAATGTTTTAACAGCAGCTAGAATTGTATTTGCAAAAAATTGGAAAAATGAGAAAAGACCAATGCAGGAGGAAACTATTCAAAAAATTATGAAATGTGCAGAAATGAGTAAATTGAGTAAAATGAGTAAATCCCTACGGGATTGGGCGGCATATACATTTATTAAAAGTTAAAGTTAAAACTTCCAAATGGTAGGCTCCTCCCTCTCAAGGTACACCAAAGAATCAGGGCATTGCCACCATAGCTGTCATTGAACCCTGAACATTCAGAAGTGGTATTCAGCTGGTTCATCTGAATAAATCACCTGCCCCGGCTCTATGCTGTCCTATTTAGGCACATGTGAGGCTGGCAGGGACGTGCAGTCAGGGGAGGTAGGGGAGGCAGAGCCTCACCACTGTCATCATGAAAAGGAAAAAAAATGTAAAAGGAAAAAGGCGAGAGCTGAGGTCAGGCTGAGCTAGTTGCTGCCAGAGTCACCGTGTGGATGACTCTGCTTAGTGCTTAACTGTTTAAAAAAGACTCTAAAAAAGCGCCCTCTACAGGAGGAGGTGGGAGAATGACGTGCCTCATCTAGTCTGGCATTTTATGATCACTCGAGCAGAGTTAAGCAAGGGTTAAAAGCTGAAACTTGAGGAGCAGAGGAGCTGCTTTCAAGCCTTTGGAAAATATATCCAATCCAACTTCTGTGTTTGTGTTTGTTTGAGAGAGAGTGAGTGAGAGAGAGAGGGATCCAACTTCTCTCTCTGTGTGTGTCTGTTTGAGAGAGGGAGGAGGGAGGGAGAGAGGGGGAGGGAGAAGAAAAAGAATGAAGGAAATTTTTTTTTGCAAAGGAGAAAAACAAATGCTGTTGCTTTAAATCGGAACCGAGCATGCCTGGCTGTGGAATTCTGGGAGTTGAAGTCCACAAGTCTAAAAAAATTCGAAACCCCTGTGTCAGTGCCTCACCAGCCATAAACCTCACTGCACGTCACTGGAGGCTGGGTACATGCGCAGAAGGTGCGTGCATGAGCAAAGTGCATGTACAAAAGGCCAGGCACATGAGTGGAAGGGGTGCTTACGCCTGCGGGGCGTACCAGTGGTAAAAAAAAAAGTGAAACCTACTGCTGTGAACCTTGCTAAACATTGAACAGAAAATTCAGACCTCTGGCCATTGACAGGGATGTCCCAGCCAGATGTCCCGGTCAGTACCTTAACATCCAGTGCTGCCACCAAATGCCACGTCATGTCTGCTGCCTCCAAATGAACCTCTGGCTACACAGTCCCCACAAAATGCCTGAACATAACCAATGAAGAAGCAGCACACTACTAGGGAAGCCTCAATATAATTCCTACTCTTGATGAGAATCCTCAGGTAACCCAGCCATATATGGCTCTCTCCTTCTGTGGTCAATGGAACCCAAGCCGTGCCAGTCCAGTTAAACCCTACTTGGGGTGGTCCAGTTTTCTCCATCAACCCAACCCAAAGAAAATGAGGTAGGCTCCAACGCTGGCAACATTGCATCACATCCACTCTGACGTTTTCCAACATATGAAATCAGACTCCCAAAACAAGCCTTTACTACCGTCCAACCACTGTCATCACCATCTTGGGAAAAAAAAATTGTAGGAGAAAAGAGAGGCAAGAAGCAAAAGTGAAAGAGATCCTCAAAATGGGAAATCTGTTAACGCTTGTGAAAAATCATAGGAAGTCGTCTTACGTTAACTCAGACGGTTTGTCCATTTGATGTTGCATAGATCATATTTTCTCAGCAAAGCGGCCTCCAAATGTATCGGCTTATCAATTCCCACAATTCCAAATTATATACCTGTTCTGACCCCTCCGGCCTGTGAATGAACCAGAACACAGGCTTGGCTGTTTGCCACTGTTCAATTACTGAGATAACGAATCCTTTGGCTGAGGGCCCAGGCAACTCACGTTCAATACAGTAGCTCTGCAGTTCAAACGAAGCAATGCAGATAGTCCAAACGAACAGACACGACTAGAATACACAGATAGATTTTCTTAACTACTCATTCGAACGGTTGTTTCCTGCAAATGTCCCCTCCCAACGCCTCACCTATAATCTCTCTTGGGAAGGGCCAATCAACAACCACCTGTGCTTAATCATCTTCCGTGAGTCTGCCTACGAAGTTGCTGCTTCCATTTCTCAACCCTTCTCAATCTAGCATCAGGGACAAACTTTGATCTTCCCCACTGCTCCATGCCTCAGGCCCCTCCTGATGGACAACCAGCCTCTCTGGTCCCTGCTCTGAGTCTGAACCCTGCCCAGGGTCCTCCACATCGTCCAGGGCAGACTCATATGGTTCCTCGCTATCCGAGTCCATCAGCAGCTCATCTGGATCCTGCTGGGCCACAACATATACCTGATGAAAAAAATATTGTCCCAAAATATTTTAAATGTGTCTGATTTGTTAATGCCCTGCATGGAATCTCTTGGGAGCACTGGTTGGTTAATGCCAGAGGCAGAATATTCATTCATACATTGTATGGATATTGGCTTTTCACTATAATTCTGCGTTTTTTGACAGAATGGCCTCCTTTGAATATATCACTTTTTGGCGTGCATCTCTTGGCACGCCACGCAAGGCTAAGCACAGCTGTGATGCCCAACGAATATTGCCTCATCTTTTGAAATAAAAGCTATAGATTTTCTCCATAAGAAACATCACAGACAGCCAAGAAAGCAATTAGATCATCAAACAAATCAACCCAGAATTATCACTCAAGGAGGCACAAATGAGATGCTCAAATTTTCCTACTTCAGACTCATCATGCAAAACCTCTGGAGGAGGCTCTGATTCTTGGAAAGATGGAAGGAAAAAGAATAAGAGGAAGTCCAGCACCAAGGCAAATGTAGTCAGAATGGTGATGAGTGCACTGTTGGGAGTCCTCAAGGACTAAATTAGGAAGGCCAAGGTGGCGCAGTGGTTAGGGTGCAGTACTGCAGGCCACTTTAGCTGACTGCGATCTGCAGTTCAGCGGTTCAAATCTCACCGGTTCAAGGTTGACTCATCCTTCCATCCTTCCGAGGTGGGTGAAATGAGGACCCGGACTGTGGGGGCAAGTTGCTGACTCAATTTGCTAAAAAAAATTGTAAACCGCTTAGAGAGGGCTGAAAGCCCTATGAAGCGGTATATAAGTCTAATAAATAAATAAATAAATAAGGGAACATCATAGAGAATATCTATATTATGATCAATAAGAGTCAAAATATTAAAGGCACATCGTTCACCCTGTATCTGTAGATTTGATCTTCATTTTCTACATGAAGAACCTTGGACTTGTCTTTATTAAATTTCATTTTGTTACATGGAATAAGATGACCAGTGATCTAGTTTTGAAAGACCAATGATTCAGTTCTCATATTCAAGCAGGTGATTGACTTAAGCTGTAATGTGGATATTTGGCAGAGTTAACAGACTGAACCTATAGCCTATAGAAAGAAGTCAAGGCATAAATTTAATATACATATCTTTAAAGAAGCAGTTGTGGAAAGTTATATTTTTCCCCCCATGACAGGTGCATTTTTAAAGAATTATTTTATTTGCATCTTTAAGGACCATCAAAAATTATTTTCACCAAAAGGCTTTTCTAGAGTCCCTATCTTTTCATAGGTACATGTAATAAGTCATGTCAACATGATATTGATATAATTGTGCAAATGACTTCTGAAGGAAATATGTAACTCATGTCATGATAACTTGTTGCACGTGTGACTTTCCATCCTGTGAATGCTCATGTGTTGTAGTATTCATCAAGACCTGTTTTATATTCACACACACCCATGCGCGCACACACATGCAAACACACACACACACACACACATTGCTGTTTTTGTTACTATCTGTGTGTGCAATTCTTCATTACCTAGCTCTTGATTAAAATTATTCTGATGCATGCAGCTCTGGAGCAATATCGCTTCTCTTCTGTAGCTTTACACAGCTCATCAAGGTCTAAATAGTTAAATAAAAGAAATGCATAATCCTCACCTCCAGACGTATAAATATTTGCATAATAATTTCTGGAATTTCTGGGTAATACAGTAATTAAATCTGTAATGCTTCAGGCTTTGAGACAAATGACATAACACAAATACGCTGTTCAGTCGATCCACTTTACTTAGCCACGGTTGGAAAAATACCAATCATCTTTGTTCTTGTTATATCAACAAATTAAAGATCATCCCATTTCAATATATATTGAATAGGTTAAAACATTATGAGACAAAAATAAATCCTTAATACACGAGGTCTTGTTGGATCACGAGGAAGGTGCTGGGGAAGCCAAAAGCAGGAAACTTTGACAGAGGCAATATATAATCAAACAGGCTATTGCTGGTCTAGATATTATCCATGGTCCCTAATTTATAATTTGCCTTCTGTAGAAAATCTTGATCAGATGGGCTTGCAAAAAAAAATAATAACTTGCATTAATTAACTCTGTTTCTTAGCTACTTCCATATATGACTAATATTATTATAGTTTACATTACAACATTTATGTTATAGAAGTGCTCTATTTTTTTTTGCTTCTGACCTGGCTTCTCCCTTTGTAACATTGTACAATAACAAGTTTAGTTACCCTTGTTTACTGGGTTCATTTTTAGACCAACAAAGCACCAGAGTTCCCCTGTTTATAAAGCCTGATCCATTTCTTTTTATCTCCTGATTTCATTAAGAAAACATACAGCTGCTAACATAGACCTCCTAATTTTCAAAACAAGCACAGGAATATTCCTGCTGAGTGTAGATAAGCATAATACGCCTCTTCATCCTTCTGTTCCTTTGAAGTCTTTCTAGGTCTCATAATGAATAGTGAAATATACATCAGGTGATTGGAGATGGAATCTGAGATCCCACACTATGATGTGGTGCCAAGACCAGAACAAAAGTGATTTAAAGAAATTAACCATTTAGCTTTCTATAATTTCTCTACCACAGCCTCTGCTGTGTATAGTGGTGGTGTTATGAGAACTACCCGTGAGCGAGGCCATCGTTTTCAGTACTGATATCCAGTCGTTTCTCCTTTTAGATGGGTCCAAAGCAATTTGAGCCCCGTGAAGACTATGCCATAACTACACATTGCACTTACGAGCATACACAACCTTAGTTACTCAATTCTGTTTTGTTCTGTATCGGTGTTTCTCAACCTTGGCAATTGTAAAGGAAGTGCACTTCAAATCTCAGAATTCCTCAGCCAGTATTCCCTATGTTCTGGGAGTTGAAGTTTAGATATCTTAAAGTGGCCAAGGTTGATAAGAGTAATTAGGCTACAGTCAAATGTCCTAACTCCCTACTAAGTGGGA
>NC_045548.1:3964014-4046514 GCF_009769535.1 Thamnophis elegans
GTTAGACTTATATACCGCTTCATAGGGCTTGCAGCCCTCTCTAAGCGGTTTACAGAGCCAGCATATTGCCCCCAACAACAATCCGGGTCCTCATTTCACCCACCTCGGAAGGATGGAAAGCTGAGTCAACCTTGAGCCGGTGAGATTTGAACAGCCGAACTGCAGAACTGCAGTCAGCTGAAGTAGCCTGCAGTGCTGCATTTAACCACTGCGCCACCTCGGCTCATTATACAGGTAGCCTTTGACTTATAACCACAACTGAGCCCCAAATTTATGCTGCCGAGTGAGACATTTGTTAAGTGCATTTTCCCCCATTGTACAACTTTCCTTGCCACAGTTGTTAAGCGAATCACTGCGCGTGTTAAATTAAGCGAATCTGGCTTCCCCATTGACTTTGCTTATCAGAAGGTCACAAAAGGGGCGTCACACGACCCCGGGACATTGTGACCGTCATAAATACGAGTCAGTTTTCAAGCATTCGAATGTAAACTACATGATTGTGGGGATGCTGCAATGGTTATAGATGTGAAAAATGTTCGTAAGTCACTTTTTTCCAGTGCCGTTGTAATTAAATGAACTGTTGTAAGTCAAGGACTACTGTAAATGATGTTGTAAGTCAAGGACTACTGTAAATGATTACTTGTGGATATTTCTTGGCTCTTAGTTCATTAAGCAAAATGGAAATCCATTTTTCGATTAGATGATTAAAAAATTATATACGGACAAATAGTTTAAGATAATTGTATAAATCATCTGGATCTATACATCAATTAACTGCCTTTTTCCTATCTGATAAGAAGGATGGGAGGACAGAGAGTTTACAGAAAATCAGTTCTATATATGACCATCATATATAAACCCATCCATATAGAGATATACACAAAATTGGCTAATTAAGAATAGGCAAGTCGTGATTAAAATTTGAATAAAAGTGCCCTAATCTGGCTGAATTTGAATCTGCTTTCTCTTTCATAGAAAGTATATCTGCCAAATTTTACATAGGGAGCAAAGAGAAAGGTATCTGGTATAAATATACACATTTCTTATAAGTATTCATTCTGCCAGTGCCGATTATTACCAATCTATGAATTCTCATAGATAGGTAGCTAGGCAGATAGAGAACTCTCAGTCTTACCACCTATCTCTAGGTCAGGGGTGGGTTTCTCGCCCCGTTCCAACCGGTTCGGTTGGAACGGGGCCGGCGGCGTCCTCCTGCACGCGCGCGGTGCACGCATGTGTACTAGCGTCTGCGCGACGCTCCAGCTGCTCCTGGATGATCGCGCAGGCGCTGTATGCGTCCTGCGCATGTGTGGAAGCGCAGAACTCGTAAAAAACGGGTAAGGACCGCGGGCAGGCGGGCGCGCCCTTCGCCGTTCCCGGAAGTTACTTACTTCCGGGTTCGGCGACCAACCGGTTCGCAGGGACCGCCGTGAACCGGTTGAAACCCACCCCTGCTCTAGGTGCTATTTACAACATTGCCTCCTATGAGTGGGCAAGTACCAAGTGGTAATTATGGGTAGAAACTCTCTTTATCTGCTGAAGATAAAAGCAGGAATATTTATCAAGCTGGGTTCATGACCAGAGCATTCATACCTTTTAGATTATGCAATCTACAGGAAATACATCTTTCTTTGTATTACATTTTTTTAAATAAATAAATAAATAAATACCACTCAATGAAATACACATTACTCCATGTGTCCCACTGTCAGAACCTCACTGTGTGTATAGCAATAAATCTCATTAGACAGACTAACTTGCAATCAAGGGCTTAGTAGCAGAAGAGTCAAGGACAATGTTCAGATAGATAAACAGCTTTCATTGCAGAGAAGCTTTTTAACAACCAGGATCAGCTACTGCACAATTCAGGAATTTAGCTATGTTTACATGCTGGCCCCCAGGTGGTTGAGACTGTGCCTTTATAAGGCACTACCAAAATGTAGGTATCCATTTCAAATGGAATCCTCAGTATTAATTTCAAGGGGCTACCCTTGAATAGCAGTAGACTTATATATACCGCTTCATAGGCCTTTCAGGTCTCTCTAAGCGGTTTACAGAGAGTCAGCATATTGCCCCCAACAATCTGGGTCCTCATTTTACCCACCTCGGAAGGATGGAAGGCTGAGTCAACCCTGAGCCGGTGAGATTTGAACCGCTGACCTGCTGATCTAGCAGTAGCCTGCAGTGCTGCATTTAACCACTGCGCCACCTTGGCTCGTGATTGGGCAGCCTATAAATTTAATAAATTTAATAAATGAAATGAATGAAATGAATTCTATAATATTGAAATATTTGTAGCTATATTTATTGAAAAGCGTTCGGAGACTACAGCTAGTCCAGAATGCAGCCGCGCAAGCGATATTGGGTGTACCGAGATACACCCATATTACACCTGTCCTCCGCGAGCTGCACTGGCTGCCAATTGGTCTCTGGATGCAATTCAAGGTGTTGGTTATTACCTTTAAAGCCCTACATGGCTTAGGACCAGCCTATCTGCGAGACCGCCTACTGGCACACACCTCCCAATGGCCGATAAGATCCCACAGGGTGGGTTTCCTTCGGATACCGTCAGCTGGACAGTGTCGGCTAGCGGGCCCCCGGAGGAGAGCCTTCTCTGTGGCTGCTCCGACCCTGTGGAATCAGCTACCCCAGAGGTCCGAACCTTACCCACTCTCATGGCCTTCAGGAAAGCCATTAAAACCTGGCTATTCCGGCAGGCCTGGGGCTGTTGACCTTAGTGTTAAGGTGCAGCCCCGATTAGAAGGTATGTGTGTTGTGAATTTTAAATTATTTTTTTATTTTGCTTTTCTCTTTTCTTCTTTCATTGTAAGCCGCCCGGAGTCCTCGTGATTGGGCGGCCTATAAATTTAATAAATGAAATGAATGAAATGAAATGAATTCTATAATATTGAAATATTTGTAGCTATGTTTATTTGTAGATAGAGATGTTTGAATGTCCATTGGCGACAATGTAGTTCCTTTGTAGTTCTTTCTTTTCTTTGTTCTCTTCCGTCTAATTGAATGGCTGTTATGCTAAGAGGGAAGTTTTTGATCTTAAGTGATCTATATTTTTTAGATACGGTTTAATATCCACCTTGAGACCCATCAGTAGAATATTGCCATACCACAAGGCATTGATCTAATAAAAATGCACTAATCCGGCTGAATTTGGATCTGCTTTCTTTTTATTATTTTACTATTCTTTATTCTCTTTCTCGTATTCTATATTCTATGACCTTTTGAACTAATTGTTTCTGCTACTGCATTGAGTTGTTTGGGTAAAATTAAAGTCACTTTCTTATCCTACCACTTTTATAGGTAAAAGTCATAAAATAAAGAATAACAAAACAAAACAGACAAACAAACACAATTGTAGAAGTTTGGCTCTCTCCATTTCTGGGAATGTTTGCATCATCCCAGTTTCTGCCACCTGAACTTTGCACCCTATCAGCAAACCTGATCTTAATCCTTCTTGTCAGTTTTTGTTACACAATGCTGGAAAATAAATCTCCCAGGCTTGATTTCCTCTCCTTATATAAGCAGCATTTATCAGTAAAACCAGTCTTAATTCTTCTAGTCAGTTTCTGAAAATTATGCTACTTGATTTTTCTCATCCCGTATCAGAGGCTAGCAAAGAATTGTTTCTCTACCATCTTCTTGCATTCATAAAATTGAGGAGGGAGCGGGAAACAAAGACATTTCTGATGCCAACCCTTGATTAGGTTCAAAACACGTTTGTGTTTTGTGTTCCTGTTCATGTCATCTGTCCTTAAACCTCAACTATGTTGTCAGGGGTGGGTTCCTGCCAGTTCTAACCTCTTCTATAGAAGAGGTTCTACAAAGCTACAGTGCCGTTTAAAACCGGTTCCAGGTCCCTCCTCCTGCCCATCCGCACATCATCAAGATGAAGAGCGAGAGGAGGAATTCTGGGAGTTGAAGTCCACAAGTCTTAAAGCTATCAAGTTTCAACACCCCTGGCGTTTTTTTTTCTAAAGGGTTAGGGGTGCAAGGGTCTTGTAACTTGACAGTTTTAAGACTTGTGTGCTTCAATGCCAGAGTTCCTGAGCCAACAAGACTGGAGGAGGAATTCTGGGAGCTGAAGTCCAGAAGTCTTAAAGCTGTTAAGTTTGAACACCCCTGGGGTTTTTTTTCCTAAAGGGTTAGGGGTGCAGTGGTCTTGTAACTTGACAGCTTTAAGACTTGTGTGCTTCAAATGCCAGAGTTTCTGAGCCAACATTTTGGTTGCTAAGCGCCAAGCCACTTCCACTCGGTCACATGGCTGGCAAGCCACTCCCACCTGGTCACATGGCCAGCAAGCCACTCCCACAAAGCAGGCCACACCTACAGAAGAGGTTCTAAAAATTTCTGTTGTTACATAAATTTATGTTGTTATTACAGGGTAATATTCTTCCAACACAAACAAAACTGATAGAGGAGGAAAATTTCTTTCAGGGCCTTTCTCAGGGAGATCACAGTTAACTTCCATTGTGGAGGACAAATGTCTCTCTCCTGTCATATGACGAGAAAGAAAAGCAGAAACCTAGTGTTAAACAGTTCTGTGAAGCAACTCATCCATTTATTTCACTGGAGCATCAGACCACAAATGAAGGGAAAAGATTTATTCGAAACGGGGAGAATTTCTATGGATTAGGTTGATGGAGAATGACACTTACTGTTCTGAAAAAAAATATTATTTGTTCCTGGGCATTCTAAAATTGATTTAGAAAATATATTGTTAGGGAATAATATCTATATATTCATTTATACTGAATATTCCTAAAGGCAATTAGTATACTCAATTTTGGAAGAAAGAAACACAACAAAATTGGAACTTTGAACGCCCATGCCAAAGGATAAAATAGGCACCAATCGCCTCTCTTTCTAAACTGATGCACCACTGAAATCTGGAAACGTTCAACTCCAGAAATTTAAAGTACAGGTTTCTCACTGTTGAATAAGCAGAACCATATTTCACAATCCAGATTTGATCTTTGTTTTGCTCCCGTAAAACCTTTATAAGTTTGCCAAAGAATTCATTTCTTTCAGGACATTACACAGCCTTTTTTTTTTCATATGTTACGGAGAACAATCCATTACAGTTGGGTTGTGTTTTTTTTAAGCCAGCTGGAAAATTTTTTTCATTGAGTGGATTCAAGTATTGGGAATCTGGTGAAAAAGCTGGTGGTTGGCACATTATTTGAAGCAACAAACTCAAGAAAGACTGACTTCAGAAATAGCTACTGAAAATGGTCAGCCTCTAACAAAAGGGAATATATGGGGCTCAGGGTAAAACTGCTTTACACTTGATTGTTTGCCTGCAAACATTTCATTACCCATCTAGGTAACATCATGAGTGTTTGTGGGTGTGAGGTTTGGTCCTTGTTTATGTACAAAAGCTTGCCCTGCCACTGTCGATGGGCGTGTTATTTTCTCCTATGCCCTTTGGCAGGATACAATTTTCTGCTTGGTTAGACTGTGCTAGATTCTGAAGTCATTAATAACCAGGTTTTTTTTAATAGGTCATTTTACAGTTTGGATGAGAAAAGAATATAATATGAAGCTGATAAATCCTTGAGTCAAGTGGATGTTCAACTTTTATCATCAGATAATATTGATATTCTGAAAGCTCCTCTAATGTTTCAGGAGTTGCTTGATTCAATACTGTACAGTTGATGTAAAATGGTAATGTTCTTGATTCTGGTGGATTTTCAGTGGAATAGTGCAAAGCATCTGCAAATTTGCTGGCTTCCCTATTTTTGGAGGCATACAATGTACCCTTTAAAGCTGATAAATTGCTTCTATAGTTTTATAGGATATATAAGAGTTAGTTTGAAAACACAGTAAAGGTAAAGGTTCCCACGCACTTGTGTGCTAGTCGTTCTTGACTCTAGGGGTTGGTGCTCATCTCTGTTTCAAAGCCGAAGGGCCAGCACTGTCCAAAGACGTCTCCGTGGTAATGTGGCCGGCATGACTCAACTCCCGAAGGCGCACGGAACGCTGTTCCCTTCCCACCAAAGGTGGTCCCTATTTGTCTACTTGGATTTTTGACATGTTTTCGAACTGCTAGGTTGGCAGAAGCTGGGACAAGTAACGGGAGCTAATCCTGTTACGCGGCATTAGGTATTCGAACTGCTGAACTGCCGATCTTTCTGATCGACAAGCTCTGCGTCTTAGCCACTGAGCCACCGCGTCCCTTAAAGCACACTAATGATAGTAAATTCTGTAGTAGCTTTAGGCCTATTTCATTAATTAATGTGGATATTGAGATTTTGACATCTTTATTGACTTGGTGGTCGCAGAGAGTTTTATTATACATAATGCACCCTTTCCAGTCAAGTTACATGAAAAAAATCAACAAACATCAGACAATTCACATTTATTATTTGGTAGGCTGGGTTTGGCTAAAGACTGTGCTGTATTAGTGTTTTTAAATCCAGAAAACATTTTTTTTTTTTGGTTTGGATTAATTTGTTTTAAGCAAATAATGATTAACTAAACTTGTCTGATAGTTGTTGTTCATTGGATTGGGATAATTTGCATCAAAGTGTTACCGTATTTTTCAGAGTGTAAAACACATCTTTTTCCCTCAAAAAAGGGGGTGAAAATCTGGATGTGTCTTATATTCTGAATACAGAATTTTTGGCCTCCTGAAACTCCGTCCCTTCACCAAAATGGCCATGCATAGCCTTTAGGAGGCTTATGGAGAGCTCCTGGGGGCTGGGGAGAGCATAAATGAACAAAAATGGGTCGTTTTGTACCCCCCAGTCCCCAGGAGCACTCTATAAGCCTCCTAAAGGCTATGCATGTCCTTTTTTTGACAAAAATCAGGCCTGTTTTCGTGAAAAACCTATTTTTTGCTCATTTCCCCCCCCAACCCCTAGGAACACTCTACAAGCCTTCTAAAGGCTATGCATGTACTTTTTTTCTGGCAAAAAACAGGCCAGTTTTTGTGAAAAACAGACCATTTTTGGGAGATCTGCAGAGTGCAATGTTTTTTATTCGCCTCTTCAAAATCTTGATGCATCTTATACTCCAGTGCATCTTATACTCCAAAAATAGTTTTAAAACACAATAATGATAGTAAATTCTGTAATAGTTATAGGCCTATTTCATTAATTAATGTGGATATTGTGATTATGAACCATTTATTGGCTAAGTGGCTGCAGAAAGATTTATTACATATGTTACATGCCAACTTTCACCCTTGCTATCTAACTCAATTTCTAAATCTTTAGCTATTATTGCAAGGTAGTTTTAACACATTATGGATATTACTTTGGTGGGATGCAAGTACAAATTATTTTTATATGCCAATGATTCTTCAGCAGTTTTGAATAAGTATTGTACTTATTTGCTTAATTTTATGCAGGTAATACAGTATTTCAGAAAGTACTCTTACTATAAGATTAACTGTGATAAATTTTGCTTATTTCCCTTAGGCTCTAATATATCGATAAAGTTACATAGAGTTGGGTTTTATGATTTCACGAACTGTATTAAATATTGGGACTTTACATTTCCCCAAATATTTTTAAATATGTGGAAATAAATATGTAAATAGATAGATTAAAATTCAATTATGTCTGTGGGATAGATTTAATGTTATTAAAATGAATAATGTCCCTCATTTGATTTTTACCTTAGAGGTATCCTAGTGTTAATACGAAATAAACATTTTCTCCAGACTGATCGGCATTCAGGAAATATCTAGGATATTATCCTACGATGGCTTTAATTAGCTAAATTGAGATTATCATTTGAAGAGGGTGGCTTTAATTTATTTAATTTGCAAAAATATCATCAGGCTTATATTTTACTAGCTATAAGTATGCGGAATGAAAATATAGTGGGGCACTACCCCTTATAGGCTATGTTGGAAAGTTATTATTTGTGCTCATAGCAAGTTCTTAGAGTAATATAGAATAGAAAAGATGTTTTATTTCTAGAAGTGCAAGCTGTTTAGATAGCTTATAAGGAACAGATTAAGTTTTGATAATGAGATTCACAAATACTTAATTTTTTTGGAAAGATTCTAACTTAAAAATAGGTGGTAGAATGCTTTATTAGAAAGTATAATTGGAAGACAGGATAATGACTAAATCAATTATTCATCATATTAAGGAGTTTCTCTGACTTCAGATTGATTTCGGTCAATTTGAAGCAATAATTTACAACAGAAGCAATATTTTCAACTTAATTGTGCTTTAATAACTCATTTTGGAGCAGATGCTTTTGCCACTGAGATGCTTTCCTATTTGATGGGATCCATGACGGAAGTTAAATCCACAATACTGGTTTATGAAGAGTTTCTCATGATGTTCAATCAATGGCTTCATGTTGTTAACATTGTTGAAATGGCTCTGAGAGATTTGGGGTAAAAGCTGATTCATCAAAACATTATATTTAGAGTATATTAGATTCCCCCAAAGAATGTTCTGGAAAAGATACACCTCATATCTTTTGGTGATGCAAAAATTAGAAGATTCATTGACCTAAATGATATAATCCTAAGAATTCTTGGCATTTTGCTGAAATAGTATTTTAATAAATATTTATAAATTCATTAGGAAATCTTTAAAAGCTAAAGATGTTGATATAACGTTGAATTATATGCTCAAAGCTTTAGAATGTAAATGTCTACAAAAGATTAGGATTGTTTGGGATTAGGATTTGGCAGTTTGAATCTCACCAGGTTCAAGGTTGACTTCCATCCTTCTGAGGTCGGGAAAATGAGGACCCAGATTATTGGGGATTATATGTTGACTCTGTAAACCTCTTAGAGAGGGTTGTAAAACACTGTGAAGCGGTATATACGTCTAAGTGCTATTGCTATGATGACATTAGTGGGGAGTAGCTAATAAGTATAATACTGAGAAAATGTAAAAATGACATTATTGTATTGCAGATACTAAAGACATCTACATATAAAATGTAAAGTTGTATATATAAAGACATATCTAATTTAGATATGTATAGGTTATCCATCCTGGAAAACGCAGTATCTTCCGTTAATGAAATCATGAAGCAATATGTTCTTCTTTTGCACAGATTTCATGATATTTTACCATATTTTGTATTTGATTATTAATGTATCATTTATAAGGTTTTTTTTAACTAAGCCAGTATCTATCTATGTTTAATATACAGTATAAAGAAAATATGGTTCTTCTTCCCTTCCCTTCTTGTTTTTTATTATGTTTATTTTGTTATTGTTGTACAACTTTGCATTTTGTTTACATTCTGTGCTTTTTAAAAACAAAGTAAAATATTTTCAAAAATCACCTAGCAGAAATTATGGAACCATGGATACAAAGGAAGACACTTTGCTACTGGCTCCATTCGTGTGTGTGTGTGTGTGTGTGTGTGTGTGTGTGTGTGAGAGAGAGAGAGAGAGAGAGAGAGAGTGATATCTCCCCCCTCCATCCATCTAAATTTGGAATATGGCCCTGACATTTATTTGTGAGGAATGTGATAGGATTTAATATTTAGGAGAAGACCAAATTATAGTCCCAATATCTTTGCTAATTGTCATTGCCCCACATGGAAGCAAGGCATAAACACATGTACATAACAGCTGGATATTGCAATAAACCAATAATATAAATTTATGCTTCAGGGATGATCTGACATAGGCGTAAAATTGTAGGGAAATGAAATAAACTTTGATGGCATTAAGCTGAAACGAAGCAGAGGCTGATTACTTATTTTAGTGAAAGTTGGCTATAAAATATGGTAAGTCAAATTATTCAAGCCAATTAACTCAGAAGTCAGCTCAACGAGGTTCGCTAGAATTTGTTTCCAACAAACACCACGTAAGCTTGGCTTGTAGCCTGAAAAACTCTAATCCATCTTATTCTTTTTATGCAAGGGCTGTCCTCAACATGTTTAGATTAGCATATATTAATAGGTTGCTGAGAGACAGGTAAAGAACATTCTGATATATACAAATTATCACCATTATGTTATCTTTGGATCATCTGTTCTTGCCCTCCACATGCATGGTGGAGTTAAAATTCTTTTTCTGAAACAAAGAAGATTATTCAAACAATCTATTTTCTGTCCTCAGAGATTTCATAATCGCAGAGAAACCCGCAGAAGATGAAATAAAGCAACAGAAAAGAAGAAAGATCACAAAGGCAGACTGATTATTGTTTGTTTTGTATGTATTTCAACAATGGGCTAAATTAGTTCATAACCGTTTGGCTGCATCAATTATTGGCTGTTACAGGTAAGTGTTTTTATTGCATTAATTTAAGAAATGAAGTTATGTGTTCCAAGATTTAAGATTTCATGGTTGGGTGTAGATAATCCTAAAAGATCTAAGGCATTACATGTAGCTCAATTCTTGGGAAATACGACATCAGAAACCAAGGTCTAGATTCAAATTTGTTTTTGGAAAGATAATAGGAATGAAGTGTGTTCTTATGCAACATCTTTTTATATATATATATATATTTTATTTATATATATATTTAGTGTCACAACCCCTGGTAAGCCCCAATTATGGGAGGAAGCTAACTGCTTCCATCATCTGTCAATCGGCTCGTCACAAGAGTCCATCACGACAGAAACCCAATATTTTTACTGTTGCCTTTGTTATATTTGTGGTTTTTTTATTTGTGCTGATAAATAAATAAAGGGAGACTAGTATAGATCTATTTCAAGCTATTTAGCTCTCATCAGCTAGCCATACCCTTACTGGGATTCGAACCTGTGCTGTATTGCTTCTTAGGCAAATGTCTTAGCCATTAAGCCACAGGTCTCCTCCTTATCAGCTGAAGCCAGGGAAGAAGGTATATATTTAGAGTCACAACCCCTGGTAAGCCCCAATTATGGGAGGAAGCTAACTGCTTCCATCATCTGTCAATCGGCTCGTCACAAGAGTCCATCACGACAGAAACCCAATATTTTTACTGTTGCCGCAATATTTTGAGCCATCCAGAATCAGCATGGAGTTAGGCAGCATCAAAATCTAATCAAATGAAATCAAATCAAGTTAATCCTTATAACATAGATTAGATATTCAGACAGCAAAGAATTGAACATGCTTATTCTTACCTCCCAACAGTCTAATATGGATGTTTCCTCCCCCAAACTTGCAACTTTAATCTCTAGTTGAAATACAGGCACTCGTGAAAGCTGAATTTCACATTCTGTCTCAAAATCCAGTCTCAACGTTACCGTATATTGATAATGCTGCTATCACATCTGCACTCCAGGTTAAGCAATGACAAAGTCTCCATGTACTAGCACTATTCTGCCAAACCAAAGTGTTGGAGATTATTTATGTCCAGCAATAAGATGCTTGGATTTACCAGGTGGGATAACAGTCATTCTAACATTTGGAAAATAAGAACCACCAAACAGAGTACAGGAATCTTCAGGCATTCATTTTCAGTCACCTGCCTCATGGAAACTCCAATCTTAAGCCTTGAAACTCAATAATCAGACATGCAAGTTATAAGAAGAATAACTATGTGCCTGCAGCAATCCAATTATTCAAAACCGAAGCACTGAGATTTTTCATATAGGATATTCGGTGCTGCTGTAGGTATATGAATATCCCTCTTGCTAGAAAAGGTTCAGTCTAAATTATTGAGAACTATGCTCTGAATTCCTTTTTCAGTTGCAAATATACTTCTTTAGTTAGAGCTTAAATGTATCACCACTGAGGCCCATTGAAGGCTGTGCTATTTAAAATATTGGCTGAAGCAAGTGCTGGTCAGTGAGTTTTGGACCTCCTTTTCATTGATAAACACCTATAATTCCTCATAGTAGAATCGAATTCTATCTGATCTGTTTCTCTGTAGGCTCACTCTGCAATCTTTATATATGCACGTCTAGAGCTTGATATGCAAGGAGAAAGATTAATAAGAGCTGAGGTGGCGCAGTGGTTAAATGCAGCACTGCAGGCCACTTCAGCTGACTGTTATCTGCAGTTAAGTGGTTCAAATCTCACCGGCTCAAGGTTGACTCAGCCTTCCATCCTTCCAAGGTGGGTAAAATGAGGACCCAGACTGTGGGAGCGATATGCTGACTCTGTAAACCGCTTAGAGAGGGCTGAAAGCCCTATGAAGCGGTATATAAGTCTAACTGCTATTGCTATTGCTAAGATTAAACACCTCACACTTTTACCACAATAAGTTTATGTAGCCACTTTTCACCAGCCCAAGAGATTTTATGAAACCCTTATGTCCTCACATTAGAACAGCACCTACCCTGGGAACTAAGATGGTATCTTCTGAAAGGGAGATTTAATAACATGCTCAACAAGGATATTTAGACGTATGGATATATATTTCTGAAATGCTCTATTGATCATCCTTGGGGAATGGAGCTAATATTCCCTCTAACCAAAAAAGGATTTCCACTGGTTCTTACCCAATGAACAGATCTACGAAATCTCTCCCCCCCGCAAAAAAGTGATCATTTTCTATGCTAGCGTCACAGGCTGTTAGAAATTGGTAAACTGAAACATCGAACATAGAAGCCAGCTATGCTTAGCTTCTGCTGGGAACAGGACTTTATGCTGAATGCTTTGCATTTTGGTCTATGACTTGTACAAAAACTAAGAAATTAAAACTGAAAACAATGAAAGGGTGAAGTGGCATAGTTACAAAACTGATTGGCAGGGAAGACGCACACAACGGCTGTTAGATTTGTCGAGTTTAACACCTTCGGAGTACCTCTGAAACATTTGTGGGAAAAATCAACAGCTGGGCAACAGCTACCCGGAGGAGGGCCTTCTCTGTGGCTGCTCCGACCCTCTGGAACGAGCTCCCCGTGGAGATTCGAACCCTCACCATCCTCCAGGCCTTCCGCAAAGCCCTTAAAACCTGGCTGTTCCAACAGGCCTGGGGCTAAAGAGCTGTTGCCCCCGTCTCGAATGGTATGACTGTTGTCTGTTTTTAAATTATGCATTGTTATGCTTTGCTTTCTTTTTTAAATTTTTGTCTGTATCCCCCTTCCCTGGTTCGAGTTGTGAGCCGCCCTGAGTCCCCTTCGGGGGGAAAGGGTGGCATATAAATATAATAAACTGAACTGAACTGAAAGAGCTAGACCTCCTTTTAACATTGGGCTCATGGACAAATTAGATTAATGAAACTCTCTCCCCTCCCGGAGTGTTTTCTGTGTGCAATATAACTCTGTTGCAAGTGATTTTTCTTAAAGAACGTTGGCATCTTCTGTTAAGAAAGCAAATTTGTCGGTTTGTAATGAGTAAAGGATCCTTAACTGAAAACAGGCAGCTTGACTCTTTAAAAGGAAAGATTTTTGGCTTTTTAAACCTCCCATTGTTTATAAAGTGCCAAGATGAGCACACTGAAAATGGAAAGAAAGCTGCTTATCGGGAGACAATGATTTATGCCCTGGAATGGCAGCATCAGAATTTTATACCTGCACTGCAAATGTTCCATTAAAATTATTTAGTGAGAAATGTGTATATTTTTGGAGCCCACAACATTCCTATTTCCACTGATTCTTGTCCTGGACTATGTACAAGTTTGGAAGGACTGAGCAGAGGACTTCATTAAACTCTTATCCCAGAAAGTATTTGGCAACATCCCAGAGAGATCCATGAACATGACCCTGGCCTCTATCAAGAGAAATATTCAATCCTACACATATCAGCTAGGAAGTGAATTTATCTTCATCTATGCAAAGTGAGATTGATTTATTTCAATAAAGTGATTAAGGCCACGGAGGTAACATATTATTTCTTGTATTTAGAGCTGCTGCACCCCATGGAATAGAGGTGGGTTACTGCTGGTTTTACTACTGGTTCACAACCCATGCCCAATGTGTGTGTGTGCTCACGCGCTGTTCAATGCAAATTGTTCTTCGTGCATGTGCAAAACAATTTAACAGTAAATTGCGCATGCGCAGTCACTAAAAACCAAAATGGCAGCAGCCCAGCAGCAGTGAGGGAACTGCAGGGGTGGGTTTCAGGTGGTTCGCAGCGGTCCCCGTGAAACGGTTGGTCGGCGAACCCGGAAGTAAGTAACTGCCGGGAACGCCGAAGGATCCACCCGCCCGCCCGCGTTTCTTACCCGGTTTTGACGAGTTCTGCGCTTCCACGCATGCGCAGAACGCATACAGCGCCTGCGCGATCCTCCAGGAGCAGCTGGAGCATCGCACAGGCGCTAGTATGCATGCGTGCACTGCGCGCGTGCACGAGGACGCCGCCGGCCCCGTTCCAACCGAACCGGTTGGAACGGGGCGAGAAACCCACCCCTGGGGAACTGGTTCAGGGATGTGGAAGGCCTGGGTTGCTGTCGGTTCTGTGACCCAAGTCTGAATCCCACTCCCACTGTCGGTCGAATCGGGCTGAACCGGGAGCAACTCACCTCTGCCTTGGAAACTTTCTCTGCTAAAGAAAGAAAGAAATCCACGTTACACCTGTCCTCTGCGAGCTGCACTGGCTACCAATTGGTCTCCAGACACAATTCAAGGTGTTGGTTATCACCTTTAAAGCCCTACATGACTTAGGGCCAGAGTACCTTCGAGACCGCCTACTGCCACATACCTCCCTGCGGCCGGTGAGATCCCACAGATTGGGCCTCCTTCAGATGCCGTCAGCCAGACAATGTCGGCTGGCGGGCCCCCAGAGGAGAGCCTTCTCTGTGGCTGCTCCGACTCTCTGGAACCAGCTACCCCCAGAGATCCGGACCATACCCACTCTCATGGCCTTCAGGAAAGCCGTTAAAACTTGGCTGTTCTGGCAGGCCTGGGACTGTTGACCTCATTGTTGAGGTCCAGCCCCGATTAGAATGAATGTATGAGGTGTTGCTGTTTTAAACCGTTCCTCCGTTATGTGTTTTGTTATGTGTTTTTTCTCTTTATTTTTGTAAGCCGCCCGGAGCCCTTCAGAATTGGGCAGCATATAAATGTGTCTAATAAATAAATAAATTTGACTCATTTGGATAAATTTGCAGTACTGGCCAAATCCAGCATGCACCCTTTATCTTCTTCCAATTGTGATTTGGTAGAGATTGGCAGTCACTCCTCCAATGTGCTTACCAGATCTTTTGGCAAATGCTGGGAATGTCTTTCACTGGCCTGCTCCCAGGTGTTTGCCAAAGGAACCAAATGAGATTTAATAACACTGCGTGAGAATTTAGTTACGCATAGAGTACTTTTTATTTAGCAATAGCAATAGCAATAGCAGTTAGACTTATATACCGCTTCATAGGGCTTTCAGCCCTCTCTAAGCGGTTTACAGAGTCAGCATATTGCCCCCACAATCTGGGTCCTCATTTTACCCACCTCGGAAGGATGGAAGGCTGAGTCAACCCTGAGCCGGTGAGATTTGAACAGCCGAACTGCAGAACTGCAGTCAGCTGAAGTGGCCTGCAGTACTGCACTCTAACCACTGTGCCACCTCGGCTCTTTATTTATTTAATCTTTTGAACAGAACATTTTGTGCAATAGATTGTCAAAAAAAAGTCAATAAGGGAGAACTTTCAGAAGATTTTGCTTTCACCTAAATACATCTATAAACTGCAGCTTCTTAATCTCCGATCTTAATTTTATGGAATAAATTAGAATCATTTAAACATTCCCAGGGCATAAAAGGAAATTTTGCTGAGTGGTACAGACATTGCTGAGTAGTATAGACAGAATTGTAAACTGTTCTTTGGCAAAGGAAATGGGCAAAATTTAAGGCAGTGGCATTTCTTGGATTATGGTGATGACTATGACACCATAAAAGAAGATTCAAGTAATAAAAGGCTTTGTGAAACATTTATTTTTTCTTAGTAGCACTGTTTCTGCTAAGGCAAAATTTCCTCTTGCTTATTTTCAAGACTATTGGAATAAAGCTTAGTAAAATCCACACTTCCATTGTGTTACATAAATTTTCCGATGAGAACAAGAAAGAGATAGTAGACACACACTGAATAATACATCACTACAGTCATTCATAGTGTTAGATGTTAGACTATAACACAGCACTAAATAAAACTCTCTTTACTTGCCTTCTTGGGTAAATTACTCTACTTCAGGGGTGGGTTTCTCGCCCCGTTCCAACCGGTTCGGTTGGAATGGGGCCGGCGGCGTCCTCGTGCACGCGCGCGGTGCACGCATGCGTACTAGCGTCTGCGCGACTCTCCAGCTGCTCCTGGACGATCGCGCAGGCGCTGTATGCATCCTGCGCATGGGTGGAAGCGCAGAACTCGTCAAAACTGGGTAAGGACTGCAGGCGGGCGGGCGTGCCCTTCGCCATTCCCGGAAGTTACTTACTTCCGGGTTCGGCGACCAACCAGTTCGCAGGGACCTCCGCGAACCGGTTGAAACCCACCCCTACTCTACTTCCACTGCAGCTCTACTTTATGATTGCATTCACCTTCTGATTTTTCCATATTACCTTGTTATTTCATGAGGTTTATTTTTTACCTAATGTGTCTTATATATTTATCCTGGTGATGCCTGGAAGTGTTGGCATGGGTATATAGTTATGTACCAACTGAATGTGTTTGCTTATATAAAAAACAGATGTTCACTTGGAATTTCTCTGCTCCAAATACAATATGCATGACTAAGAGTAAGAGTTGCCTGTTCCTTTTGGATGGCCTTATGTGCAAACCAGTTAGTAGTAGCTGACAGTACACGCCCAAGTCCTACATAAACATTATCTGTCTTGTTGTTACAAGATTTGAGTGACAGCGGTTTTCTTTGCTGCTTCTATTAGCGCTGTACACCAAGTAGGTTCCTCTGAAATGAATACAGAATCCTTATCTAAGAAATCTGTCTTTCATCCAGTCATTTTTGAACAAAACATTCTGAACGGTTCTTAGATTACAGCGTATATCTGTCATAAAATCATTTTTAAGACGACAATTTTATACATATTTGCTGGTGAGTAATTCCCGTTGAACTCAGTTCTTTCCATTGCCAGGAAAACATAAATAACATTAAACTGTAAAACCTATCTATGGCAGTGGTGGGATTCAATTTTTTTTTTTTACAGCCGAGGTGGCGCAGTGGTTAGGGTGCAGTACTGCAGGCCACTTCAGCTGACTGTTATCTGCAGTTCAGCGGTTCAAATCTCACCGGCTCAAGGTTGACTCAGCCTTCCATCCTTCCGAGGTGGGTGAAATGAGGACCTGGATTGTTGTTGGGGGTGATATGCTGACTCTGTAAACCGTTTAGAGAGGGCTGAAAGCCCTATGAAGCGGTATATAAGTCTAACTGCTATTGCTATTGCTATTGGTAGTTTCATTTTCTTCCATGGGGGATTTTTTCTCAAGCCCATTCTTGTAACTACCCAATAATGGTATTTTACCCATTGAGAACATTTTACCTACTCCACATTCTTCTATCTTTCCTCATAAATAAATTGATAAATTGCTTTTAGATTTGGATTGACTATATACAAAATAAATACGGGACCAAGAAACTCCAGTTAGCCTATGCTTAAGATCAGAAATGATTTAAATTGTTTAAAGTTAGTTCAGCAAGAAGAAGCTAAGGTCAATGTAGAATGTCATTAATTTCTTTATTTCTTTCTTCTTAATAGATTTTAGACTGTATTTGTTAAAAATCCATACCGTGTACGGGTTCTGGGAAGTCGGGGGGGAAGGAGGAGGGGGTAGGGGGGTGGAGGGAGGGAGGGGCATACAAAAAAAATGTACTTCGATGTTTTAATGATTGACGAATGATGAAATATTTGGAAAAAAAAAGATTTATACCGATTCCTTAGCCATGCATACCCATGAATAGGCTTATAATTAAACCACCTGTTTGAAAGAAAGCGTCATTTATGGAACAAATTCTCCATCTTCATTTATGAGTGTTCAGACATGAAGTACAGTCACTTTTTCTGTTCTGTCACTGCGCCGAGGTGGCGCAGTGGTTAAATGCAGCACTGCAGGCTACTTCAGCTGACTGCAGTTCTGCAGTTCGGCTGTTCAAATCTCACCGGCTCAAGGTTGACTCAGCCTTCCATCCTTCCGAGGTGGGTGAAATGAGGACCCGGATTGTTGTTGGGGGCAATATGCTGACTCTGTAAACCGCTTAGAGAGGGCTGAAAGCCCTATGAAGCGGTATATAAGTCTAACTGCTATTGCTATTGCTTGTTGAGAAGCCAAGTTAGGAAACAGACAACACAAGGTTTTCTGAAATTCCATCTTTGTAGAGTATAACAATGTGAATTTAAAAGCCTGCTAACACTACTTTTCCTATACTGAAGATGAGGTTATTTTGAACTCATGTTTCCACTTTTCCCAGGACTGAGATGTCAATTACTTTCTTTTATTAATTGATGGTTTTTGCATTACTTCACCAATATTATCTCTCCTTTCCTTTATAGAAACGTTATCATCTCATTCCCACCTATCCATTCATGTTATGTAATATAATAGATCCCCTCAACTCCTTCTAGATTAGATTCATTCAAAATTTTGCGCACTTTCCCCCCTGGCTTCTTCCATTATCTTATTACTCTGTCCTCTCCTCCCTCCCCCGGTAGATTGAATCACCAAACAAGAGAGATACAAGGCAAGCTTAGATAATCTGAAGATTCCATCTCTCCTAAGCCCCAATGATCATGTCTAATACTCAAGAAGTTTGGAAATTGTAATCCAAAGTGTAGTTGCTTATCCATCATAATGGGTACCAGCTACTTCCATAATAAGGGCAAGTTCTTCGGGAGTCTCAATAAGCTTGAAGGCGTGTAATCACCTCCTGAAGGGTGTGTTGCACTCCTACAAGATCCTAAGTCATGTGAGTAGTGACAGTGTACATAAATCCTGCCAGGATAGTTACATGGCTGTCAGAGTAAATTCCCTGTGTTTAATGGGGCTTACCCTTAAGTAACTGTTGAAGATTTGTCTCTCAAAGGCTACATATCTATTCATCATCAGCCTCTTCCTATGAGAAATAAGCTTCAATGATTGCAGTGAAACTACTTCTAAGAATTGCCAGAACTTCCCGTGGCACGACATAACCGCGGTAGACTAAAGCGCACCGACAACACCACGGTGCTAAAACCGCGATGTCAAAAGCGCGCCCACAACAGCGTGCTGACAACAGCGCGCTGACAGAAGCGCGATTTAACTTAAGGTAAGGTTTAGGGTTAGGGTTAGGGTTAGGGTTAGGGTTAGGGTTAGGTTTAGGGTTAGGTTTAGGGTAGGTTTAGGGTAGGTTTAGGGTTAGGTTTAGGGTTAGGTTTAGGGTTATTTTTAGGGTTATATTACAGCGCGCTTCTGTCGGCGCGCTGTTGTCGGCGCGTTGTTGTCGCGCGGTTTTGACGGTGCGGTTTTGTCACCACGCTTTAGTCACACGCGCTTTAGTCTACCGCGGTTTTGTGGTGGAACCGAACTTCCAATTAGACTAACATCAAACATGCTAAAGAACCAATTCCACTTCTTTTGGTTTTACGTGCAAATAACATTAAACATTGTTAACATTGTGGAAATAATCTGGGTGTTTTCCTTCTAAATAAAGGACCATGATTCACAATATTAAAAAACAACAACATCTAGATGATTTCCAGATCTTTTCGTAAGTTCTTCTTTTCCACCACGCTATGATTTCGCCTCCAGTGTATATTTAATATGTAATAAATCTATCCTTTGGTTACATTCAGGATTACACTTTAAGAACAACTTTGTAGAGTCTGGGGGAGGGTCACAGCCAGATTCAAAAAGGTTTAATGTGTGCATCTCTGGAAAAATAACAACCCACCTCCTCTAATCATCTTCTGTACTCGTTGTTTGGACCATGGAAGCTGCTACACATGGAACAAAGTGAAACTTGTGAGAGAGTTTTGCTTAGAGCCTCAAAATAACTGCAAACACACTTCCAAGAAATGCTGTGAAGTTGCTTTAGTTGTGTAGCCAGCCAGGGGTTTCCTCTCCTAGAAGAAGGCAAAGGCTTGCAAGCATTGTTATCAAGTTGGTCCCAAACATTGTCTTTCTGTATATCTTACTAGGAATAAACTAGTAATTGGAAAAAGCCACAACCTTGCCTTGATCACACATAAAGGTAAAGGTTGCCCTTGCACATATGTGCTAGTTGTTCCCGAATCTAGGGGGCGGTGCTCATCTCAGTTCAAAACTGAAGAGCCAGTGCTGTCTGAATATATCTCCGTGGTCATGTGGCCGGCATGACTAAACGCTGAAGGCGCATGGAACGCAGTTACCTTCCTACTAAAGGTGGTTTCTATTTTTCTACTTGCATTTTTACGTGCTTTTGAACTGCTAGGTTGGCAGAAGCTGGGACAAGTAATGGGAGCTCACTCCGTTACATGGCGCTAGGGATTCGAACCGCCGAACTGCCGACGTTTCTGATCGACAAGCTCAGTGACTTAGCCACCGAGGCATTGCGTCCCTTGATCATACATAGGTATCTCCAATTTGCTTCTTCCTTGGAGACTTGCATAAAGATAGCTTGTTACTCTCATGTAGTGTTTCTTATCACTTCTTCTCCTCCTTGCCAGGGCCTTGTTGTATGTCCCTTATCTGCTTGCATAGCTTCTAGCTTGTTTTCTCTTTCAAAGGCTCCTTCGCCAGCTTCTAGACTAGTCCAAATGCTCTTTAAGAGAGGGTTAACTACATTCCCTGATGTCTATTGATTTTGGGTTCTTGCAAACCTCAATGCATAACAAAGCCCCATCTGCAGGCTTAGAGGAACTCTAAGGCTTGGAAAATCTTCCTGGAATCCTTCAGGAGAAAAAAAAAATCCCTAATATTACAAAAAGATTTTAATGCAGAAGATTTTGGGAGCTTGTAGGGAGTAAAAGCAGATTATTGGAGGTAGGAAAGGATAATCAGGATATAAACGTGAAAGGAATGGAATAACTGGAACAGAATCATGGAGTTGGAAAGGTCTTTGGAGGTCTCCTAGTCCAACCCCCTAAAGAATCAGGAATATACCATGCCAGACAAAAATTACTCCAGATGCACTCCACTCTTGACGAGCCCATTTATAATTGCTTATTCTATTGTCATTAATATATTCGTATTTTGCAGCGGGAATTCCCCCAAGTAATGTTGTAGATCCATTTTACTCTATAACCTGGAGGAACAAGGGAGGCGTTCAGGTTGGGATGGATGGATGGATGGAAGGAAGGTGGAGCAGGGGGGGGGGGTACAGTGAAAATATGTATCCATTAAATTCTGCAATGGGTTGCAGGGTAAATGCGTGGGCCTAAAAATGCACAGCTTTTGACAGGTAAATACTCGAATCCTGGATACAAGCCGAAACAGGTTTTTACCTGCCTTTCAGCCAAAGGTACTTCTCAAGTACTCAACACCCACCTAAGAAACCACTGCATTTATACCTGTGCCTATTGCAGTCAAAACTGCACAAAAACAGATAACATGTGGTGTGTGTGTGTGTGTGTGTGCCTACAAGAAAATAATTGAGAGAGGACTGGCAGTAGGACAATCCCCTTTTGATTGCCTATGAGCTCTCACACATACGTGTCTATGTGTGCCAATGACTGGCATTGTAAACTAATTTGGGGCTGTAAAAAAATAAGACATCCTTCATCATCTTGACATTCGCTTTCAACACAGTTGAGACAGTTCTTGGCGCCACCCTTTTACATTGCAGATTTTGAAAGAGTATTGCCTACACCAGTTGCATAGTTTACTACAGTTCCGAGATACTACCAGTAGGACCAATAGCCCACAGATCAAAAGATATGCTAGAACGAATTCTTCTAGCAGATTCTGTATACAGTGCAACAAAATCAGCCTCCTCGTTTGATTTAGCATACTTCATTTAATTTTGCCAGAACTGGAGAAAGAGCTTTTTTTAAATAGCCCTTCCCATATTTAATAGCAATAGCAATAGCAGTTAGACTTATATACCGCTTCATAGGGCTTTCAGCCCCCTCTTAAGCGGTTTACAGAGTCAGCATATTGCCCCCAACAACAATCCGGGTCCTCATTTTACCCACCTCGGAAGGATGGAAGGCTGAGTCAATCTTGAGCCGGTGAGATTTGAACCGCCGAACTGCAGAACTGCAGTCAGCTGAAGTAGCCTGCAGTGCTGCATTTAACCACTGCGCCACCTCGGCTCTTTCAGGTATAATTAGCCTATTTATCTCATGCTTCATTGTCATTATTATTCAAACATTAATTTTGTTTAGCAGGCTATGGTGATAACTGATCATAAGCAAATTAAGATTATGAATGTCTTAGAATAACTGTAATATTGAGGTTAGAATAAATAGCAGCATTTATGGAGAAATTGACTTAATCTACATCTCTGATTTTCAGTTTTAGTGGGAAGTGAATGACCCTTATTAAAATGTAGTTTGGGGTTTTCCCTTTCTACTTCCCCCATCCAGACCCTGACAGCCTCCAGGCACTGGCACATCACGTCAACCGCTTCACTGAGTTGGCACGGGGCGGACAGATACAACTGGGTATCGTCCGCATACTGATGGTATTTTATCCCGTGCCACCGAATGATCTCGCCCAACGGCTTCATGTAGATGTTAAACAGGAGGGGGGACCGAACCCTGTGGGACCCCATATTTCAGGGGCCTAGGGGTCGACCTCTCCCCCCCCCGACCAACACCGACTGCGACCTGTCCGAGAGGTAGAAGGAGAACCACCGAAGGCCTTCCAGATCTTTCTGTCTGTCAAATGGAGAATGTTCTTTTTTTTAATTCAAAGTCTGAAATAATCTTCAGGTTGTTTTCCAGCTTCTTTATCATAAGGTTTGTAAACAAGGCTTGGTTTGCAGATGATAAATTTCCCCTTTCCACTCCGCCCAGTTTGTGGAAGAAATCAAGTGCAAAGATTTCACTGTAAATTGTAATGTAGGAAAGCCTTCCTGGAAATTTGTTTCTGTACTTTAAGTTCATTCAGACCAAGCTTTATTTCACACATCTTTGCATTTAGAGATAACCTTCATATACACTGGAATCCTTCCTTTGGAATTCCTCACTTACGGAACCTCGAGAAAATTCTTCCTTCTTGGATTTCAGAAGGTTGCTTACATTTCTTATAATGCAAATCTGTACATGTACACACAGTTAAGCCCATCTGACATCACTGGAATTTACTGTATTGTATGTACTTATAACAAAAAAGCGTAGACTTATGATTATTTCAGTTTCTCTGAAAACAAGATGATTGAGTTGTTATGCAAACTTTCAGGCCTAATAATATAGTATTGTTATTATAAGAAAGAAGGGGGAAAAAAGTAGTGGAATGTTCCTTTAGGGAGCAATGTTTTGAAAAAAGAAATTCAAGAAATAAATTCACATGTAGACAAGTTGTATGTGCATGATACGATTAACTGAGTCACGGGGGGTAATTGTAATGGTGTCAGGTGACCTCCCTAAGTTACTGTATGCAAACAAGCCACTAACTAACCTAGGTGGCGCAGTGGTTAAATGCAGCACTGCAGGCTACTTCAGCTGACTGCAGTTCTGCAGTTCGGCTGTTCAAATCTCACCGGCTCAGGGTTGACTCAGCCTTCCATCCTTCCGAGGTGGGTAAAATGAGGACCCGGATTGTTGTTGGGGGCAATATGCTGACTCTGTAAACCGCTTAGAGAGGGCTGAAAGTTCTGGTGCCCATTAACTGCCAGGACATGGAAGTGACGATAGGCTGTCAATTTCAGATCTGTCAAGAGCAAACGATGAAAAACAACAAACCAGAGGTTTTTGCATCATTTTCTGCACAATCCCTTAAGGGCAATAACCCTGACTCCAACGTCAGTGGTTATAATGCAGTACTATAGGCTACTTCTGCTGACTGCCGGCTGCCTGCAATTTGGCAGTTCAGATCCTTCCAAGGTCAATAAAATGAGGCCCCAGATTGAGGGCAATATGCTGACTCTGTAAACCGCTTAGAGAGGACTGTAAAGCACTATGAAGCGGTATATAAGCCTAAGTCCTATTGCTATTCATCTGGCTATCTAAAAGGAGCTTGCAGAGGTGAAATGTCCACTGATCTATTCAGTGGCAGCATACTTTGCTTCTTCAAAATTTTCTTCAGACAGTCCAAAAAAATCAACATCCTCGTCTTTGTATCCTGGCCTGATGGTATTTCTTCAATTCTCCTTCAAAGTTCCTCTCATGGATTTAATAGGGGCAGTGGTGGGTTTCAATTTTTTTTAGAACCTCTTCTGTAGGTGTGGCCTGCTTTGTGGGAGTGGCTTGCTGGCCATGTGACCAGGCGGGACCGGCTTGGCAGTCATGTGACTAGATGGGCGTGGCCAACTTGTAAAATGTGGTGAAACTCATTTAACAAACGCTCTTGCTTAGCAACCAAAATGCTGGCTCAGAAACTCTGGCATTTGAAGCACGCAAGTCATAAAGCTGTCAAGTTACAAGACCCTTTTGCACCCCTAACCCTTTAGGAAAAAAAATCCCAGGGGTGTTCAAACTTGACAGCTTTAAGACTTGTGGACTTCAACTCCCAGAATTCCTCCTCCAGTCTTGTTGGCTCAGGAACTCTGGCATTGAAGTGTGCAAGACTTAAAGCTGTCAAGTTACAAGACCCTTGCACCCCTAACCCTTTAGGAAAAAAAATCCCAGGGGTGTTCAAACTTGACAGCTTTAAGACTTGTGGACTTCAACTCCCAGAATTCCTCCTCCAGTCCCATTGGCTCAGGAACTCTGGCATTGAAGTGTGCAAGTCCTAAAGCTGTCAAGTTACAAGACCCTTGCACCCCTAACCCTTTAGAAAAAAAAAAACCCAGGGGTGTTCAAACTTGACAGCTTTAAGACTTGTGGACTTCAACTCCCAGAATTCCTCCTCTCGCTCTTCATCTTGATGATGTGCGGACGGGCGGGGGGAGGGAGCTGGAACCGGTTCTAAACGGCACTGTAGATTTGTGGAACCTCTTCTATAGAAGAGGTTAGAACTGGCAGGAACCCACCCCTGAATTGGGGGTGGGAGAACAACTTCCAAAAAGGAAGAGTTAGAAGCTAGCATCAGAACATAAGCCAACCTATGTGTACAAAAAGAATGTCTTATTATTGTAATTACTTACACTGGGGAGAAAAACCAATTTCTAGAACTGACGTCTCTATAATTGTTGACACGGTGGAACCACCTGATTTGGGTTTTGTCTGGTGTTTTTTCGACTTCATTTTAAAAAGGTAAATATTGTCACTGAGCTTTTAAAGAGTAGAACTACCCTAAAATATGTCACGGGGTTTTGTTTTTTTTTTGTTTCATTATCTTTACACCTTCCTGGTTTGGTTTGAGTTTTTTTTTCTTAAATGCCATCCAGCTTGTTTGCTTATAAAATCTCTCCCTGGGTCACATTCGTGCAGACTAAAACATAAAACAAGAAAAAAAGAAAAAAGAAAAGCCTCCGCAGAAATCCCCCGAGGTGAAATACATCTTGATAGCATCACAATTACTACATAACCTGCTCTGAGATATTTTTAAACCCTGGCAGCTGCAATTGTCAGAGAAGAAAAACTGTGGAAAAAATGAAAGAGAGACAACTGGGAAGGACCCAGCTGTCTGTCTCTGGGTGGAGTTGAGTTTTGTTTGAGTACAGTCATAAATTCAAGCCATTCCGTTTTTGTAAACTAAACCATAACAAGATTCATATTCAGGCTATCAATAGCTTCTCCTGGAACAGTTTCTTTCATCCCCTTCCTCAAAATATAGTTTGTTTGTTTTTTTGCTGAGTTCGGCACCCAAAATCCAGGAAAAAAAAAATCATAAATGAATTGCTTCCAATCCTGGAATCCACCTGCAAGGTGTAAATTGAACCAGTTCATTTCAAAAAACAAAAACAAATCGAACAGCATTCTCCTTCATTCCTATCTATCAAATGCTCAGATTTAGATTTTTAATGTCTTTTCCCACATGCAACATTAGTTCTTCGGCTCTTCTTAAAATTGGCAATAATTCTGCATGAATTTGGGACTTGTTCTGATAGAAACCAAACTTCAGGCAGGATTGTCTTGATCAACAAAAAATACAGCAGAGGTGGTTTGAGATCTGCATTTTCTTTATTGATCTGATTTTTAAAAAAATTTTATTTTATCAATTTCATATATACATTCACAATTATATGATCTCATAACTGTTATTAATAATATGTATTTATAACAATTTTTTCCCTACAGTTGACAATATACTTGAAGATTGCTTTCTTACCATCCCATAGATCCATCTTATCTTACAACGGTCCTACTTCTTCTTCCCTCCCTCCCTCTTTCCTTCCCTCGTTTCTTCTCTCCTTCTCTCCTTCCTTTCCCCCTTCCTTTCCCCCTTCCTTTTCTCCTACATTCCCTCCTTCCTTCCCTTTCTTCTCTCCTTCTCTCCTTCCTTCCCTCCTTCCTTCCCTCCTTTCTTCTCTCCTTCTCTCCTTCCTTCCCTCCTTGCTTCCCTCCCGCCTTCCTACCCCCCTTTTTTCTCTTTCTTCTCTCCTTCCTTCCTGATCTGATTTTAATGTTCTTTCCTCTGCAGGGGGAAGTAACAAAAAAACCAAGAGGTAAACTTGACCACATGTTCAAATCATAGCCGTCATCTTAATTATCTGACCCATTCTGAGGACACCCATGGCCTCCCTATCTCCTTGCTCCAAATCTAGTTTGAGTTTTATATTTGAAGCACCAAGGAAATAGCTTTTTTTTTTTTAAAAAAAAAGAGCCACTTTCCTTCAGAAGTACACATAGGTTTTGAAAAGCTGTGAGGCCTTTATCCTATTTCATTCTGAATTTGGTGGGAAGGAAATATGTACCTTATTATCCCAGGAACAAGGATTTTTTTTTTTTTGTATTTTGCTTCCCAAAACTGGAAGAGTATGGGCAAAGATACATGATCGTAAAAAGAGGCAGAGTTGAAATATTCAGAATTGTTTTTATTTTTCCGGGTCAGAAGAGTTTAAAGGCAAAAGAGTGTAGATGTTTTTTTTTTGGGGGGGGGGGGAGAGGAAGCAAAATGCCATTTCTCAATGTTCTGGGACTGAAAAAGATAATTGTATCAGACGAGAGGTATCCTTTAACTCTGCCTTACGTCTCCCAGTTGGCCACCTCTATTACCTACTTATTTTTTTACACAATCACAATGAAGTACAAGTGGCAAACCAAAGTTGCCATTTGAGATGTGATGAAAGAAACGTCCTTCTGGGTTCGGCTCCAAGTGGGGGAAAAGACACTGGAGACATGGAGGCTGCTTGGAAAGATGGTTTATTGTTGGACAGGGCCACATGGCTTGAGCCCTGAACAGAAAAGGTGATCACATGCTTCAATGTTGGTGGAGAAGAGAAGGGGTGAAGAAGGGGCTTGCTAGGCTTTTTATAACCTGTTCAGTCCCACCTCTCTGTTTCCTGTTCCTGTGTAAGAAATGTATTCTGATTGGTTGTCAGACTCCCATGGGGCCATGCAGGGGCTACTCTCTAGGCTGTGTTTTGAATCCAGGTTTGGTTGAGTTCTCAGATGCCATGTGGTCAGTTGAGTAAAGTTCCAACATTCCTTCCCCCTGCAGCTGCAGTGGGGAAGTCTTTATTATGTAAAAGGGACTAGTCTGGCCTTCTCAATGGCCCATTAACAGTGGGGATGGGCAGGAAGCTACAGGCAACTATTCTGTCTTTTAAAACACGTTTCTTTCTTTTCACATCCAGAGAAATATTATGCCTTTTCAATATTCCCTAGGATATTTCATTTTTCTGGGAGAGGCCCTGGGTGATAAACTTCCTACAGATGACTTTGTACATGGAAAAAAATTATTAATAACAAGCCATAGACATTAACACTTTCTATAAGGCTATTATGCTTTATGTATTAGTGACTTTTAGTTTCTAGTTATGTGTTTTTGTTTAGGGTAGATTTTTGTTCTGTGCTCATTATGGCTAGCTAGATTTCCAGGTATTGTTTGGAGACGATACACATCCAAGAAAAAGAAAAAAACCTGCTGTATGTTTTTAAGTCTCTTCCGCAACTGTGTCTTTATCATACTGTTTACTTACAGTATATTTCATTGATTTAGATGTGTGTTATTATCTGGCATGTACAGAATATGGCAAGCCGTGATATGGCTAATCATGTCACCTCTCATCAGATGGCTTAGGTGTGGCTGACTTCTTTAATTAATTCAGCTATATAAACAGAAATGGCTGATGAACAGATTTGTAAAGAAAATAAACCACAGGAGCTATGTTGAAATACTTCTAAACACTTGACCTCAGCTCTCAAACCCAAGAAATCCAGAGCTAAGCTTGTAATTCTATCTGAGTCACCTTTACTTAGAGATGTACACATTTGTTAATAAGGATAAGGCACTCCCTTGTTTAAAAGTCTGAGGCAGGGCCCAGCCAAATGTATATGGAATCCAAAATATTCTGAGATGTAATCTCAGTTTTTCATTAGTGATGAGAGAGAGAGAGAGAGAGAGAGGGAGAGAGAGAGGGAGGGAGAGAGAGAGAGAGAGAGAGAGAGAGAGAGAGAGGGAGAGAGAGATCTCGTTAATATGTCTAGTGGAAAATGTGAGTAAAGGGTTAACTTGACATTCCCTAATAAGAAACAAGGCAACTATAAAACTAAGAGAACTTGGGGTGAGTGTTGTAAGAAAATAGAGAGATTGTTGTCACTTTTACAGAGAATCTTAAAAGAAAACAGAAACTTTGCTAACTCTGCAACAAGACGAATGTTCATTCTGTAATTATGGATGGAGAAGTTTTGTTAATGTATTTTTTAGAGTCATAATTCATCAGGTAGAATGTCATATGTTAGAGTTATGTAAAGTTTTCCTTGTTCGTGACCAGTTTGCCCTCTGAGTCACGGTTTACGATACTAACTGCTACCAGAAAAAGAGCAGATAAAAATGTGGCAACTTCAACATAAGAACAAACATGAATATAAATCCATGCTTGTCATATGGACAACGGATGCAGCAAAATCCTAAGAATATTTATCTATCTCCAAAATAAGCTTGAAACGAATTGCAATTTCTAATCAGATAACTCTTGATTATACCGTAAATATACAGGGGAGGGAGTCCCAAAATCAAAATTATCAGCTCTGTACGTGAGTACAAAATTATCAGCTCTGTACGTCGTACGTGAGTTCCAATCTCATTATTGTATGTGCAGTTACTAGGCCTAATTCTTTTTTATCCATCTGCAAAGAAAAAATTATGAATAGCCTTAAAGGTGCCTAGGTTCCATCATGGGCTGGGTTAGAGCAACGAAGTATCAAAGGGTGTATAGATTTTGGTGATGAGGCTGTTGTGTTAAATCAAGCTTGGGGTCTGGAACTGGGATTTTGTTGGGAAACATCCTATGTACTTGTTCGGAAAGATTAGTTTTGGCACGCTCTTAAATACAGACATTTCCCTGGACCAAGATAGCCATGAAAAGGAATGTATTTGCATAATTACATTAGTGTCCATTGTGAGCCAGTTGGATTTGATAACAATGCCCCAACAAATCCAAACCATTGCAATGTTTCCTAAGCAGAGTGTCTGGAATTTCACAGTGAAGCAAAATCCAGAAACCTGATTCAGAAATTATCCTCTGCATAATACCGACTACTGAAAGAGCAATTGCTTTTCAGGGTCATTCAAAATGTTATCTTTAAAGTTTCTAACCATAAAGGAGCTGGATATATGAGGAACTTTCCCAATTCCTATCAATCTGCCCAGAAATTGAGACCAGGAGGAATTGGTTCTGTTTATAGAGGTTTGAATAAAGGAGACATTACTCCTAGTCTAGAACAAGATCTGTTTGGAATTGTAAGTCATTTCCATTTTCCCTGGTTAGAAAATGGGCCATTTAGTCTTTTGAAAGAAATATTAATATTTCTAATACAATTATTGCTCTTGTGTGGTTCGCTATCATTGGACGTATTTCCAACCGTGTTTCAGTTGATTTGCATATTTTTCAACAGGTTTTAATAACATGTAAATGTTCAATCAATAATTGATTTCCCTGATCTGAGTTTTTCATCCGATAATGGTAACAACCTGCATATATACTGCACTAGCTTCTGAACTATTGATAGGACTGCTGGTTTCTCCTGAATGACACTAAAGAGTTTTCTTCTCATTTAATTGGGCTTACATTCAAATATGGGTGCTTTGAAATGTTTCTCTTGAAGGTAATTGTATTGCCTCCTTGAAATGTATATTTTTTAATCAAACACTGGCCCAAATTAATGATTGCCTTGTTATTTCAGGAACAATCATTCCAGTTCTTCAATTAAAAAAATCCAGGAGCTTTAAGGGAATTCTTACTAGGTCTGATCTCTCAGAATTTATCCAAGATCTGGTCAGAACATGTGCTTTACCAGGTACGAATCCGCCCAGATCAGCTGTAATAAACAGATACCAATCTCTACGTGCTCGACTGACAATTCCCAAGTTCCTGCTTAGTTCATCAAGTCCTTGGCTTCTGTGGCCTGGAGGTTGAAGAAACCAACTTTGAGACCCAACCCAAACAATGAAGATAGAAATCTCTGGTTCTGAAAATTGCTGGTTTCTTTGTTTGTTTAAAAGTTCTTTTCCAGTTCTTCCAAGCATGTTCTAGGTTTAATAAAGAGCCAGCCTGGTTATAACCACATGGTTTCAAACACAGGACCCAGAAGTGAGAACCATTAGGGTATTAGGCCTGTCTCTATCAAGTGCCATCCCTAAAGCTAATTAAAATGAGGTATCATTGTTGATGTTAGTAAGCAAAAGTTTGATGGAAGAGCTTGTAAGGCAAATACTGTTCTTTCATCTGCATCTTTTTAGGCTAATGTGCAGAATTCTTGGTTTCAAAGAATGTTAAGTATTATTAACCAACTTTTCTAATTAAATTTCCGGGAAGATTGCTCAATGTTTTTATTTTCTTCTAATGACTCATATTGCTTTTTATTTTTATTTTTTTTAAATCCGAATATTTTTTCTGGTGAATGAGAATTTTATACATAAAATCTTCCCTGTCAACATTCTGGAAAAGATCTTGATTGCATCTTTTACCTCCCTGTCACATTGACAACATATTCGAGTAACTTCTTTAATGTCAGAAAGAAAAAAAAATATCAGCGTTTAGAAAGCTGAACACTTCCTATGTTATACTTATTAAGAAAATGAGATGTCCAAGCAAATAGTCTTAAACTAGTCAGACCAGTGGTGGGATCCAGCCAGTTCGCACCTATTCGGGAGAACCAGTTGGTAACTTTCTAAGTAGTTTGGAGAACCGGTTGTTGGAAGAAATCTCCTTTTGTTTTTCTCCACTTTACAGGGCTAATCCTGTAAGGAAGGCAGGAAGGAAACATTCTGGTGTTGTTTCTAGCCTAATCTTTATTGCCCTGCTTACAGAAACTGCCTCTCTGGTTAACCCTCATTACATTGTCACAGCTAAGGCGAAGCGTCCATGAACCTGAGTGACCTTGAGTTGGCCACGCCCACCCAGTCACATGACCACCGAGCCCCACCTACCCAGATGGTCATTAGGGCAGAGAACCGGTTGTTAAATTATTTGAATCCCACCACTGAGTCAGACCATCCTGAGATACCACCAGTGGTCGGATTCAAATAATTTAACAACCGGTTCTCTGCCATAATGACCAGCTGGGCAGGTGGGGCTCGGGGGGGGGGGGTCATGTGACTGGGTGGGCATGGCCAACTCACATCGATGGGCGCTTCGCCTTAGCTGTTACAATGGAATAAGGGTAAACCGGAGAGGCAGTTTCTGTAAGCAGGGCAATAAAGTTTAGGCTAGAAACAACACCAGAATGTTTCCTTCCTGCCTTCCTTACAGGATTAGCCCTGTAAAGTGGGGAAAAAATAAAATAAGATTTCTTCCAACAATCGGTTCTCCAAACCGCTTAGAAAGTTACCAACCGGTTCTCCCGAATATGTGCGAACCGGCTGAATCCCATCACTGGATACCACCCTAAAATATAACAGATGTAGACATTTTTTCTATTATGTATTTAATTTGCCAAATGTTTAATTGCTAGTTGGTTTTCTAAGATTTTTCTTCAGCCAGGAACTGTGTTTGTTTGCTTTTAGTATGACAACTAGTCTAAGAATGCACGGGTGGTTAACCAAAGGGGTGTGGGTAGCCTTGAAACATGCCTAACTACTCAAAGACGAGTGTTGAAAACTTTAAATAACTGAATTTGCCCGTATCGCTAGTGAGCCAAAACAATAAGTAAAGGCAACCCTGCTTCTGTTCTTATTTTTTAAATGGTGTGTGTGAGTGAGATTAACATTTACTTATGACATTTTGACAGCAGTCTGAAGTCAAGATTTCTTCAAGGAAGAAAATGGGATTCAGTTTTTACGTGTTTTAGGAGAGACACAATTTTTTTTTATATTGAGTCACAGTATTCAGCTTCAAGAAGGAGAATCTGTAGAAAGCACATTTCACCAATTATTTGGAGATGATAAAGATTCTACAGTTTTTCTCTATTTATTCCTTCAAGTATATTTATCTGTCAAATTTAGGTATCACCCCATCTCACCTTCAGGGTGGTTCTGGATGGTTTACAGCTAAAAATATGTCTCATATTTATATAGCCACCCATCTCATAAAAGCGTGATTCTCTTCAGCAAGCTTATATAATTGAAAAGTTATGAGACCAGGCTATTTAAATGATTGCTCTTTTTTTGTTATCCTGCCTAGTAAAGGTTTTGTAAAACTCAAAAATTTGCATATTATGCTAGGAATATAGATTGGCTTTTATGAAAGCATTGACTTACGGTAATTAAGACTGAGCAGCTTTGTTTTTTTTAAAAAAATTCATTGGTACTGTAGTACCAAACATTTTATGCTATGTGCTGTTTTAGTTGCTTTTATAAAATGCAGACCACCATGAGGAGGAAATATTTTGAGAAAGACCTAAAGCATTGAAAACGAGCATAAATAGATCTGCAGCAAAGATGCTGAACAGAATTCGGTTTCTCTGATTGTGTTCCCATCTGTTTGTTTCCTCTTTTTGTGCCCTGCAACCTAAAAAGAAATTGCAGTAAGTTTTCTATTATCCCAAAATAAAGAACATTTGGAACTGCTTGAATTATATATGATCCAAGCTATTATAAAATGTAGTCTTGTTAACGAAGCACATGGCTGCATCCAGAAAAGTGAAAAATATTTGAGACTTGGAAATACAGCCTTGTCTGCCCAACAATCTTTTTCTGTTGAAATGAATATTAGATCCTACATGCATTATGCACTCAGAATATTTTTATGGACCTCTGTTCACTAAGTTAATGCATTAATTTATATAACGTGTAATGATTTTTCAAGGTAAAGTTAGGGTTCTACCACAAAACCGCGGACGACAAAATCGCGGTCGACGAAAGCGCGTATGTGATGTCATCACAGCGCGACGAAAAAGATCGAAAAATGTAAAAATAAAGCGAAAACCTTACCCTAACCCCCCCAAACCTAACCCTAAACCTAACCCTTAACCTAACCCTAAACCTAACCCTAAACCTAACCCTTAACCTAACGAAAAACGTAACGCTAGCCCTTAACCTAACGCTAAACGTAACGCTAATGCTCTAAACCTAACCCTAACCCTTAACCTAACCCTTACCTTTATGTGAATCGGCTTGCTGTAATTTAATTTTTATTTCAATTTTTCGATCTTTTTCATTGCGTTGTGATGACGTCACATACGCGATTTCGTCGACCGCGCTTTTGTGGAACGCGGTTTTGACGGGTCACGAAAGTTAATGGGTCTGTTTGACCTACCCTTGGCTCTTAATGAGCGGCTGAATAAATGCAAGCATTTGGAAATGTCGAAGGTTTTGACATTATTTAATAAAAAGAAAAACATAATGATTTTTTTTTCTTATATGGATAAAAGAATCATTTAAACATCCACTGCAGTATTAACGTTTAGTTTCTGTTTGAGTTAACGGGACACAGCAGAAAAAGTTCAAAATTAAATTGATTTTTACATGAAAGGATATTCAGGTAAACATGAGTTTATCATGTTTTGTTTTGCATAATGGGGCAAACTTTATCAGATACCAGCAGATCTCAGCATTCAAATAGAAAGAGGCATGAGAACTACACAGTCACTTTTGTAAAGAGAAGCTTCAACCATTGAATTTGTGTGGAGGAGGAAAACAAATAAGGCAGATAGGAACTCCCAAGCAGGGGCTGAACTCACATTAAATAAATTACTTTCCCTTTTCCCTCCTGTTCAGAGAAAATACAAATAAAAGCAAATATATATATAGCTTGAAATAGATCTATACTAGTCTCCCTTTATTTATTTATCAGCACAAATTAAAAAAAACAAAAAACAACACAAATATAACAAAGGCAACAGTAAAAATATTGGGTTTCTGTCGTGATGGACTCTTGTGACGAGCCGATTGACAGATGATGGAAGCAGTTAGCTTCCTCCCATAATTGGGGCTTACCAGGGGTTGTAAAAATCTAATAGATACCTTTCACCCTGGCTTCGGCTGATAACGGATAAGAGCCTGTGGCCTAATGGCTAAGATCTCTGCCTGGTGTGCCTAGTATGCCATATAGCCCAGGTTCAAATCCCAGTAAGGGTATGGCTAGCTGATGAGAGCTAAATAGCTTGAAATAGATCTATACTAGTCTCCCTTTATTTATTTATCAGCACAAATAAAAAACAACAACAACAACACATATATACATATATACACATACACACATACATACGTGTGTGTGTGTGTGTGTTTATTTGTGTGTGTGTGTTTATTTGTGCAATCTATCAATCTATCAATCTAAAACTATCAATCTATCTAAAACTATCTATCTATCTATCATCTATCTATCATCTATCTATCATCTATCTATCTATATCTATCTATCTATCTATCAAACTATCTATCAACAATCTATCTATCTATCTATCTACCTACCTACCTACCTACCTACCTACCTATCAATATATCAATTTATCAATATATCAATATATCAATATATCTATCTATCAATCTATCTATCTAAAACTATCTATCTAAAACTATCTATCTATCTATCTATCTATCTATCATCTACCTTATCTATCTATCTATCATCTATCTATCTATCTATCATCTATCTATCTATCTATCTATCTATCTATCTATCTATCTATCAAACTATCTATCAAACTATCTATCTATCTATCTATCTATCAAACTATCTATCTATCTATCTATCATCTACCTTATCTATCTATCATCTATCTATCTATCTATCTATCTATCTATCATCTATCTATCTATCTATCTATCTATCTATCTATCTATCTATCAAACTATCTATCTATCTATCAATCATCTATCTATCTATCTATCTATCTATCTATCTAATCTATCTATCAATCCTTCAATCAATCTATCTATCTATCTATCTATCTATCAATCCCTCAATCAATCAATCTATCTATCTGTCTATCAATCTATCAATCTATCTATCATCTTCTTCACTATCATTTAAATGAACTAAAATGAAGTGCATGATTAAAGAAAATTATGGCAACAGTACACAATTAAAGAACCCCATAACATTCAGTATTATGTTTAAATATTAGGTTACAAACAATATTATTTAGTTGTTTTTGAAAGCTGCGGTAAAAGCCCAAATAAACACAGGCTTATGGGGAAGTATTATTACCAAGAAAAAAAAAGTATATTAGACTTAAGCTTAGTCATGTACAATTAGGAGAACCACTGAACTCCATTGTTAATTTATTCCACTGATTTAAAGGAGCCTAACCAAAGTAAATTTAGATTCAATAAATCTATTGAAACCTAAATAAACTGGAGGGAATAAAATAAGACTCCATAAACCTACAGAATGTTATCTAAATTAAAAAGTATGGTTTGGCTGCAAAGAAATTTTTTTTGCTCCAGGAAAATCTCTGCGAAGATAGGACAGATCAAGTAGTCAAACGTTTCAATTATGTTTAAGTCTACCAAAGTAATTTTCCTTTTGGCCTTATATGTTGTTTCCCTTCTGTTTAATGTTGTTATCGTTATTTCAAAATGTGATAAATCTCAAATGCTTGAGAGGCATGGTACCCAAATGGATTTATATCAAACTACATGCAATGGCAGTTCAATGGTGAGCTTCTAACTTGGTTCTTATATGTCATTGGCAGAAATGAAGGTGAATCACGTCAAGGTGGTTGAGTTTGGCTTTCGTTCCTCGAAATCAGATTACAGCCTCCTTCTTCGCAGAGTTCAAAACTTGTTTTTCCTGGTAGAATTAACTTCAAGGTTGCAATTAACTAGATTTGAGATTACTGCTCTCCTGATTACATTCTGTGGGGAAACAAGAGAAACATGTCTTGTCACCATAATTGTCTTGATTTCAAACTTCGTATTCTTTCATTTTTCAATTAGTAGGCAAGGCAAACAGAAAAAAACCTAACCATGTCAAGCCATAAATAAAAGCGGAACTGAAGCACAAATAGGGGGTGGGTGGGGATTTCTTTTATAAATATTCAATAACAAAATAAACAACATCCACTAAGGATCTTTTGCCTTGTCAGATCGAAGAATAAACATACATGTTAGCATCCCTCAAAACAAATCTGTATCATTTCTGAGGTATTAGTTTCGCGTTAATACCTTTTTTTTGAAGGATTCAAAAATATAGATTTCAATGGTTAAACTTTTAGAAGATGATGCTTTTTTTTTTTTTTTTTTTTTAAAGTAGCTTTTGCCTGGCACATTTATAATAGAATTTGAAGGCATGGAAAACAACAAAATTGAGATGAGTAAAATAGGAATACAAATGACAAATCAAGAAAAGATTTTGAACATAGAATAGCAATAGCAATAGCACTTAGACTTATATACCGCTTCATAGGGCTTTCAGCCCTCTCTAAGCGGTTTACAGAGTCAGCATATCGCCCCCACAGTCTGGGTCCTCATTTCACCCACCTCGGAAGGATGGAAGGCTGAGTCAACCTTGAGCCGGTGAGATTTGAACCACCGAACTGCAGATAGCAGTCAGCTGAAGTGGCCTGCAGCACTGCACTCTAACCACTGCGCCACCTTGGCTCTTAGAATAGCTGTGACATAAAATTTTGGAGGATGTGTTTTCATGGTATTTACTAAAGAAGGCTGGTGAAAACTTTGAAAACTCCGTTTTGAATGCTAACTATTGATGAAGGTTTAAACCCTGTGATGCCATTGGAATGATTTAAAGATCACTGTTGTCAAGAAATCATCCAAAAGTGTGACCAATGATGTTTTTGTCCCATAACCAGGCCTGAAACCTGACTGGAAGGAGTCTAGATAACCCATTTCCTCCGGGATGCCCTGAAGTTGCCAAGCAACCTCCTTCTCCTCCATTTTCCTTAGAAAGCCAAGATTGGACAGAAATTGTCATCAAACAGGTGGGATCAAGTAATGTTTTTTTTTTTAAGAAGGGAGGGAACTAGGCCCCCCCTTAAAAGGTTCCAGAAAGAACAATTTATTACTGCCTGAAGTTGCGACAAAGAATTCAGTGACATCGCCTTGGCCACCCCCACCCAGTCACATGGTCGGCAAGCCACTCCCACCAGGCCACATGGCCGGCAAGCCACTCCCACCAGGTCATATGGTCGGCAAGCCACTCCCACCAGGTCACATGGTCGGCAAGCCACTCCCACCAGGTCACATGACTGGCAAGCCACTCCCACCAGGTCACGTGGTCGGCAAGCCACTCCCACCAGGTCACATGGCCGGCAAGCCACTCCCACCAGGTCACATGGTCGGCAAGCCACTCCCACCAGGTCACATGGTCAGCAAGCCACTCCCACCAGGTCACATGGCTTGCAAGCCACTCCCACCAGGTCACATGGTCGGCAAGCCACTCCCACCAGGTCACATGGCTTGCAAGCCACTCCCACCAGGTCACATGGTTGGCAAGCCACTCCCACCAGGTCACATGGTCGGCAAGCCACTCCCACCAGGTCACATGACTGGCAAGCCACTCCCACCAGGTCACATGACTGGCAAGCCACTCCCACCAGGTCCCATGGCACATTGTAAAATAAACCAGTCAGCACTTTCATCTTTCAATCACAGCATCCTCCCACTTCATCTTCACTGTTATAATCCAGGCATTAAATAATTTTCTAATAATTGGCTGGACCCTGAGTTCAGAGATTAAAGGCTTGTTCGATTTGACAAAGCAACAGCTTTACCCCTCAAAACTGGATGTCAGTTATCCTCTGAATTTCATAAAACCATGAGAATTAGACTCACAAGAACAAAAGGAAAAAGGAAATAGGACCTGCCTAACAACATATAAATAGAAGGTCACGATAATGCCCCCCCAAATTATCTTGCGATGATCTCTAAGCACGTCCTGAAATGTAAGATTTTATTCAGGATGATAATAACTAGTCATAGTCAGTTAGGCTGTCTATATTGATTTGATTGCAATTACTGTCTGGTGTAAACATTTTGTTCCATGGTTTTCCTTACATTCAGTTTTCCCTCAGTAAACCTTTTTTTTTAACATTTGGAGATTGAAGTTTATTGATTTAAAAGTAGAATTTCCCATCTTCTGGATGTGTAAAACTGCGTGGCTGCACAGCTACCCCTTGTGTTTCAGAACTGCAATAAAGTTTGTTGAGTTTTACATTGTTAGCTTTTATGCAGGAGCATACAAAGAACCAATTTTCCTAGAATTGGATAAAAGTAAACAATTCTTGGTAGAAGACCTCTCTGCTAGGTAGGAGGTTCAACCTGCATCTCACTTTGGAACTAATGGAAGAAGAGTTTACCAATGAGGCTTAAAAATTGCCCTTCCTTCCAGTTTATAACACTATAGGGAGGAAGGAAGGAAGGAAGGAAGGAAGGAAGGAAGGAAGATCGGTCTCCAGAAAACATGTTCAAGGCAGCCCATTTATTTGTCTAAGTCTAGCTATTGCATGAAGGTAAGATTCAAAATCCATGTTAGTGACACAAGAGTTGGGATTAAATAGCTGCCTTATGTAACTTTAAGATAAATTCACCTGTGGCAAATCACAGTGTACTTCTCCAAGTTGAAAATCAACTTGTTACTATCAGCTTTAGAAGGAATGAGGGAGCCAGCAATTTTCTACAGAGTTCTTCCTTCTCCATTTAAAATAGCAATAGCAATAGCAATAGCAGTTAGACTTATATACCGCTTCATAGGGCTTTCAGCCGTCTCTAAGCGGTTTACAGAGTCAGCATATTGCCCCCAACAACAATCTGGGTCCTCATTTTACCCACCTCAGAAGGATGGAAGGCTGAGTCAACCCTGAGCCGGTGAGATTTGAACAGCCGAACTGCAGAACTACAGTCAGCTGAAGTGGCCTGCAGTGCTGCATTTAACCACTGCACCACCTTGGCCCTATTTACTACAGTTAGAGGGCGAGTTGTTAAACTCTCGTTAACATCTGCTTAAGCATAGGAATCAGGGGAGATGAAACGCTAACACACTTTCCGTTGAACATATTTCTAGTTGAGACATTGTCCCATAAAATATATATCCCCTGTTTGCCAATAATAAATACTCAGGTTTATTGAGCGACGTGATAGATATTACACCACTTGAGATAATAGTGAATTCTCATTGATTCCTTTTGAAACTGTTTTCCTTTTGAAAATAACACGATTTGTTTAATGATTATTATTACAGGTAGTGCTCAACTTATGATCACAATTGAGCCCCAGATTTTTGTTGTTGTTCAGTGAGAACATCTGTTAAGTGAGTTTTTCCTCATTTCACGACCATTCGTACCTCAGTTAAGTGAATCACTGCAGTTGATAAATTAGTAACTTGGTTGTTGAGTGAATTTAGCTTCCCCACTGATTTTGCTTGTCAGAAGGTCACAATGAAGGGATCACATGACTCCAGGACATAGCAAAGGTCATGGATATGAACCAATTGGCAGGCATCTGAATTTCAATCACATAGCAATAGCAATAGCAGTTAGACTTATATACCGCTTCATAGGGCTTTCAGCCCTCTCTAAGCGGTTTACAGAGTCAGCATATCGCCCCCAACAACAATCCGGGTCCTCATTTCACCCACCTCGGAAGGATGGAAGGCTGAGTCAACCTTGAGCCGGTGAGATTAGAACCGCCGAACTGCAGATAGCAGTCAGCTGAAGTGGCCTGCAGTACTGCACCCTAACCACTGCGCCATCTCAGCTTCCTAATGATCCTGGGGATGCTGCAACAGTTGTAAGTATGAAAAATGTCATCTCATATTTTTCAGTGCTGTTGTAACTTTGGACTAGTCTTTAAACTAACTGTTTTAAATTGAGGACTATCTGTATTAATATGATTATAATATGATTATTATTCACAATCTTCCCTGTTTGGATTTATTAATTGAGGCATTGGTCTTTTTGAGGAATTATCAAATATAAAGGGGATTTGAAAGAATCTATTCGTTCCAAAAGTTGCTTTGAAGTTGTTGGCCATGCCATGAAAAAAAAGAAGTTTCTTGCATAATCTCTGACAATGAATTAGCCTCCACTGTTAGTCAAAGAAGGTGAACATCAATTCATGCAGTTCCTGTGCAGAGAGGACTATTATAGTGATAGGCAACAATTTATTTGGGCAGGCAGAGGTGGATTTTGGAGAGGATTTATTGTTGAATGTTAAAAAGGTACCCTTTTCATATTTAGAGGTGGATTTCCCTGATGAGACTGGACATAAAATCATGATGTTCCCTCTTTTTTTAGTGATTTATTTTTTAGTGCTTCTCAATATTGGCAGTGTAACCTTGGAGAAGGGACGCGGTGGCTCAGGGGCTAAGATGCTGAGTTTGTCGATCAGAAGGTCAGCAGTAAAGTGGTTCGAATCCCTAGCATCACGTAACGGGGGTGAGCTCCCGTTACTTGTCCCAGCTTCTGCCAACCTAGCAGTTCAAAAGCACGTTAAAAATGCAAGTGGAAAAATAGGGACCACTTTGGTGGGAAGGTAACAGCGCTCCATGCGCCTTCGGCATTGAGTCATGCCAGCCACATGACCGCAGTGACGTCTTCAGACAGTGCTGGCACTTCAGCTTAGAAAAGGAGATGAGCACCGCCCCCTAGAGTCAGAAACAACTAGCACACATGTGCGGGGGAAACTTTACCTTTAATCTTGGAGAGCTATAAGATGCCAAGGTAGGAAATGTATCCCCCCCAGTGTGTGAAAAATATTGGGGGTTCTGGAGGTGTGTAAGGGCAACATGGCAAATTCGGATGAAGAATGTCCTCCGCCTTCATTGAGTTTTCAGCATATAAACTGAAGTTTGCTTGAGTAGGGTGCTTACACCACTGTTTTCACATCTGTAGTTTGGAGATCTGTCTAGATGTCCAGAAAGTGATTCCCTAGATTTGCCAGAATTTCAACAATCATGTCCCATTTTTAAAAGCCAAGAATTCAGGCAAAGCTGATTTGAAATATATATTGTGGGAAGCAGAGGTGGGTTGCCAATTTCTTTACTATCAGTTTGGGTGTGCTCCTGCACATGCGCACCACACTTCTGCACATGCAGAAGCCTCCCGCCACTGCTACTACCGGCAGTAACCCACCTCTGGTGGGAAAGCAAAAATTATTATAATTGCCTCACGAAACTTAACTTTCTAGCCAAATTTTAGGTTTAGCTAGCCAAATCAAATTAGATAACATTTGTATCCCTCCAAGAAGATTCAACAGCTTTCTGTGTTGCTAAATTAGAATCTGGAATTATTTTAATCAAACATTGAATCTTAATCAATTTCAAATATGGGCAAGAAAGCAATAATCATCTTGGCATGAAGTAAGTATTTGCATGAGAAATTGGTTTGGAATCCATGCAAATACTAAAACTGGAAAAAAATTAAATTTTAACTCAATTCAGCTCCTTGTGAGAAATCCTGGATTAGCGCATTACCTATTTAAAGTAGCACAGCATATTTTGTTTCAAAATCAGTATCGTTTTATTTCACCTTGAAATATTATATTCGTTGTAACACAACTGTGAACTTTGGGTAACAATTTAACAATCTCCTTTAAAACACACCAGCTTGTTGAAAGATGTAATTGAAACTACTCTTGTGTGCTATAGTTAATGCAAGAGTTCATGGTGAATAAGCTCTGAACATTTATATATTGCTGCATTGAATAGCTTTTAAAAGACCCCATTGTTTCTCATACAATTAATTGGTATCATTTTGAAGATGGTGTCCTTTTCCACAAAGCTGTAAGTTATTATCCTCATAACAAGAGTTTTCAGTAGCTGAACTGTAATAACATATACTGTATATCATAAATCTAATAAGCAAATTAAGCCATTCAGGTTTTTTTCTAAGTCAGATTTCTCATCAGTGCTAAACTACCTCCTGGTATCTCGATGATTTTTCAGTATTCTCTATGAAGAATTTCACAAGCAAGATACCAATTCCAAGATGATTCCAACTTTTACTCTAGATGCGGCTGTGTTTTCACTGAAAGAACAAAGGTGTTTTGTTCTGGATTCATGGCTTCTGTTTTAAGAGCAGCCGGAAACCATGGCTAGGAGGCCCTTAATTCAACTATGGTTGGTGCACCAGTTTTGGTCCTTCCTGGAAGAGAAGGCACGCTGGCTACTCACATTTTGGTCATCTTATCTCAGCCCTTCAAGGTAGATTAAGAAACAGAAGCAGCAGCAATTGCAGGAATGCTTCTGATTTTGGAAGGGTAGAATAACAGAATCCGAGTTTCTTTATTTAGATTTATATGGCCGTCCTTCTTGCCAAAATAACTCTGGACAGCAAACAAAGTTTAAATATGAAAGCAACAGGGGTGGGTTTCAAAATTTTTAGAACCTAATCTGTAGGTGTGGCCTGTTTTGTGGGAGTGGCTCAGTGGTCATGTGACTGGGTAGGCGTGGCTTGGTGGGCGTGTGACCGGGTGGCCATGGCCAACTTGGAAAATGTGGTGAAACTCACTTAACAATGCTCTTGCTTAGCAACCAAAATTTTGGGCTCAGTTCTCTCTCTCTCTCTCTCTTTCTCTCTCTCTCTCTCTCACACACACACACACTTTCTTTCCTTCCTTCCTTCCTTCCTTTTGTCTCTCTCCACCTCTTTCTTTCTTCTCCCTCCTCCACTTCCTTTTTCTTTCTTTTTTCTTTCTCTTTCTATCTTTGTCTCTCTTTTTTCTCTCCCTCTCCCTCCATTCCTTCCTTCCTTCTTTCCTTTCTTGTGTGCATCTCTCCCCCTTCTTTCCTTCCTTCCTTCCTTCCTTCCTTCCTTCCTTTTGTCTCTCTCCACCTCTTTCTTTCTTCTCTCTCTCCCATTTCCTTTTTCTTTCTTTTTTCTTTCTCTTTCTATCTTTGTCTCTCTTTTTTCTCTCCCTCTCCCTCCATTCCTTCCTTCCTTCTTTCCTTTCTTGTGTGCATCTCCTCCCCCTTCTTTCCTTCCTTCCTTCCTTCCTTCCTTCCTTCCTTCCTTCCTTCCTTCCTTCCTTCCTTCCTTCCTTTTGGAACAGGTTCCAAAAGGTATGCTAAATTTCACGAACCGGTTCTGGCGTACCGGTGCGAACCGGGAGAAACCCACCCCTGGAAAGCAACAATATAAATAAATTGCAAAGACCACACAACATACAAGCCCTAAAAGTGAAACCGAGAAGAAAAACCCATGGAATAATGTCGAATCATGCAGGCTTTCCTGCATGACACCCGTCCCTGTTCTAACAGCCAAATCTTATTACATTCAAATTTGCCATGCCAATTAGCAAAACCTGTTACATATTTGTGGCTCTCCTCCATTCAGATCAAATGGTAAGCTCCTCAAAAATCTAATTTAGTGGAAATGTGTGCCTTCTGAACGTGACCCAAGAGGTTCAACATAAGAGGTAATGGGTAAGTTATTCGTAATTGTTACAAAACTCAGAAATCTGTAATCTTGCACAATTCTAAGGAATTACGGTATATTTCCTTTTTTATAAAAACATTGGCACAGATGTGGGAGATTAAGAAGACCATATAGTATAAATCAATTGTCCAGATTGTTGCCAGGAAAATATTTTAAAGATTTCTGGTAATGCAAAAGATTACAATACAGCAGTCCTTGTTTAGCAACTGCCTCATCTAGCAACCGCTCACAGTTACAACGGTAATGAAAAAGTAACCGGTAATGAAAAAGAGAAAAGAGGAGGCGCTTGGCACCTTCAAATGTTGCTGTTGGGACCTTTGAGAAACAAAATAAATTGTCCCTTGCTGTCAGCCTATGCCTGATATTAAAATGGCAAGTAAGGAAGCTGTGCGACAGAGATCAAGAATTCTTTAGGATCAGTTCAACTGCAGAGAGTTGTACTTTGGAAAATGGGACTGGAATAACAGACTTGGAAGGGGTTCACCGACAAAACCGCGAAGCCCTTATCCGCGACGACATAAGTGCGGAGGGCAAATCCGCGCCTTCCGAAGCACTCAGCACCCTAAACCTAACCCTAAACCTAACCCTAAACCTAACTCTAAACCTAACCCTAAACCTAACCCTAAACCAAACCCCTAAACCTAATCCTAACCCTTACCTTAAATTAAATCGGCTTTCTGCCACCGCGCTGTTTTAAAGCGCTCTTCTGTCGCCACGCTGTTGTCGCCGCGGTGATGATGTTGCGGTGATGATGTCGCGGCTTTAGCGACGCGGTTTTGTCGCCGCTATTTTGACGAGCGCGGTTTTGTCGGGCCACGCTTGGAAGGAACCTTGGAGGAATTCTAGCCCACCAACCCCCCTCTCAAGAAGGAAACTCTATACCATTTCAGACAAATGATTGTCCAATCTCTTCTTAAAAACCTCCAGTATTGGAGCATTTACAACTTCTGGAAGCTAATTGTTCCACTGATTAATTGTTCTAATTGTCAGGAAATTTCTCCTCAGTTCTAAGCTGCTTCTCTCCTTGATTAGTTTCCACCCATTGCTTCTTGTTCTACCCTCAGGTGTCTTGGAGAATAGTTTGACTCCCTCTTCTTTGTGGCAACCCCTGAGATATTGGAAGACTGCTATCATGTCTCCCCTAGTCCTTCTTTTCATTAAACTAGACATACCCAGTTCCTGCAACTGCTCTTCGTATGTTTTAGCCTCCAGTCCACTAATTATTTTAGTTGCTCTTCTCTGTACTCTTTCTAAAATCTTAACATCTTTTTTAAATTATGGCTACCAAAACTGGATGCAATATTCCAAGTCTTATCAAGGTATTATAAAGTGGCATTAATACTTCCTGTGATCTTGATTCTAATCCCTCTGTTTAAGCATTGTACAAAATGACAAAACTACAAGAACATTCATTAATATTTCTTTTTTGCTGGCTTTTTTTTTCTGGGGAAGGGGGCTGGTATCAAAGTCCCTCCTAAATATGTGTTGTTTGAAAAGCAGTTTCATTGGCCAAAGTGTCCCTATTATTTGATTTAAATGTTAATTGATTGAACTATCAGATAAATGATTAGAAGTTCTAAAAGAAAACTAGACCAAAGAAAGGTACGTTTCCGATCTTGGATAAATAATATTAGTAATTGGATAAATACTATTATCCTCATCCACATTTACATTGGGTGTTTAGCTAGATATTTGTATAATTGCTAAACTGCCATGTGATTTTTCCCCCCCTTATCTGCTGACCTCTCCCAGTTCCCATACCCACTAATTTAGAATTTCTCAGGAAAAGATTCATGTACAGAAACTTCTTTGCTCTCTCTTGATTCATGCCAAATGTTTACCTCACCACATGACATGGTTTTCCTCATTGGGGCATTTTGACTGCTACTGAATAAATATTCAGGAATTCTTTGTGAATGAGAATAATGGGAAGTTGCTCCTATCTATATCCATATTCTGCCATTAATTTCTTTCCTCAAACAGTTGTGAGCACATTCATTTAAAAGTTAAGCATTCCCATAAACATGGAACGATTGTAGTTCGTTTCCTGATACACCACGCGTTGGTGTAAATATGTCATTTATTTTTCCTTGGTTTTACCTCTTTTCCTCCTGGGTTTAAAATAGCCGTGACCCGTCAAAAGCGCGAATGTCATAAGCGTGCCGACAACACTGCGGCGCTAAAACCGCGATTTCAACAGCGCGCCGACAACAGCACGCCGACAACAGCGCGCCGACAGAAGCGCGATTTCATTTAAGGTAAGATTTGCAGTTAGGTTTAGGGTTAGGTTTAGGTTTAGGGTTAGGGTTAGGGTTAGGGTTAGGGTTAGGGTTAGGGTTAGGGTTAGGGTTAGGGTTAGGGTTAGGGTTAGGGTTAGGTTGAGGGTTACGTTACAGCGCGCTTCTGTCGGCGCGCTTCTGTCGGCGCGCTTTAGGGCTAATTAGTTGCTAATTTGTCGCACGGTTTTGTCACCGCTCTTTAGACACCGCGGTTTAGTCAGGCGCGCTTTTGTTGTGCGCGCATTTGTGGTGGAACCAAAATAGCTGTTCCCTTGAAATGTAGTTCTTATTTATTGATTCACTTATTTTTTTCCCCAAACATTTGTAACCTGACTGCTTCAGAGTCTGTTGAAAAGCTGCTCTTTTGTAATAATGTTTTCTCAGATCAGTTTATAACATTCTCCATCCCCTTCGTATTACTCATGGTAAAGATTCTGGTAAACCTGACAGGTAAGTTATTGTATAAGTTCTGATTCAAATCTGCAGATTGCAGCATTAAGAAAGTAAACCGTATTGACATTCCATGATAGAGCTTGGAGAAAAGGAACCCACAACTCGAAGAACAAAAGAATAGTGAGGGGGAGGTTAAGAATGTTAAACCTAAAAGTTAGTTTAATTATAGTGTGAATTATTGACTGTAGCTTGACACCTGTTCCTTAGCTGACCTTCTAAAAGAGTCATTTCTTAATCAACAGTGGAATTGTGAACTTAAGGGCATTTTTTATCAATGCTCAGTCACACCTAAATTAATTGTTTTTTAACAAAACCCAAAGAATTCTGTCTTTCAAAACCTCGCCCTTTTCCATCCCATTTCGGTTTGCTCACATTAATATACCCAACTGTTTTAGCCATGTAATATATCAGCGCTGATAATATTTTTATTAAGGAGTTGGTTACAATACATGGGACCAGTGGTGGGTTTCAAAAATTGTCCGAACCTACTCTGTGGGTGTGGCCTCCTTTGTGGGAGTGGCTTGCCACCCATGTGACCGTATGGGAGTGGCTTGCCACCCATGTGACCGGATATGAAGATGCCGACGACACTTGTCAGAACCACCTTAAATTACCTCTCTCACTGCACTGGCATGCATAAGAATAGGATGTAAACTTGTTTTTTAAAAGGCATCTTTGGTTTGCGTTAAAACAACTTCAACACACGCAATGTTCTGATTGCACCACAAACGCAGTAGTCATCCTCACCTTTCACAGAGGCACTGAGTTTTATAAATATGAGCATGATAGTGTAGAATAATCATATCCAAGGACCAGTGGTGGGTTTCAAAAAATATTGGAACCTCTTCTGTAGGTGTGGCCTGCTTTCCGGGTCCACTGGTGGAATCTCTTCTAACCGGTTCGGTAGATTTGACGAACCGGTTCTACCGAATAGGTGCAAACTGGTAGGAACCCACCTCTGCATGGGACCCAGGTTCCATGGATTAAAGTGTTTGTCATGTTCCCAAAGAAGCTTCTGCTCTTTTTTTTTGGTTCCACCACAAAACCTGATTTGGGAGTCCTTCGGGATTGGGCGGCATATAAATTCATTAAATTTCAATTTCAATTTTTCAATTTCAATTGATGGTAGCAAAGTGGTAGCAAAATACTGTGTTTCTCTCCAATAATTGACCATATTTAAGAGGACTTGAAAAACGGTCTCGGCTTTGGAATGAATATTATAACCATTTCAAGCCCTAGTAGCAATCTGTGGCAGAACACACGATGTAATCAGTCTCATTCATTGCCTGTTTGGTCAACAGAAAGTGGTTACCCTGTTTTACTTCTGACAGATTTATCCAAGTAACAAATAAATATATGGTTAGGAGAAGAAACATTATTTAAAATGTGGCTAGAGAGGATATGGGATTGGGGGAAGGATATTCTTTTTTTTTTTAATGAGAATTTTGAAAAAAAAAACTTTTACAAATATTTACTTCCCTCCCCCCCCCAACCTTCCTCACCCACCCCCCCGGACTTCCCAGAACCAATACAGGGTATAAATCTTTAACAAAAACATTCTAAAATAAACTTTAAAAAAAGTTAATATCATCTTTCATTTGAGCTTTAACTCCTCCTTGCTAGGCTAGCTCTAAACAAATTATATCATTCCTTGTTTCTTTAGTCATAAGCTATCTGAAATTTCTTAATCCCATATTTATTTTGAGTATAGTCAATCCATCTTCTCCACTCCAGTTTATATCTCTCGTTTGAATGGTCCTTGAGATATGCAGATATTTTAGCCATCTCAGCTAGGTTTGTTACTTTCAATGTCCATTCTTGAATTGTAGGCAAATGTTCCTTCTTCCAGTATTGCGCCACCAAGAGTCTAGCTGCGGTTATTAAATGCAAAATCAGGTTAGTCTCTACAACTGTACCATCAGTAATTATACCTAACAAAAATAACTGAGGGGTAAACTTTATCCTTTTTTTAAGAACATTTTGCATAATCCACCATATTATGGGGAAGGATATTCTGAATGGGAAGACTATTCCACTTGTGTTCCTTTGTGCAGGCAGAATGGGGAGGAATGTTGTGGCAACGGCTATTCATTGAAGGCAATGAAGTCAACTTTAATTGACCAGATCTATGTTGGTTCATTCAGGTGTGGCTGATAATCAATAGTAAGAGGTAACCCTTTCTTATAATGGAAGGTGCAACAAAGCCTTTGTGCAGGTGATGGCTGTCTTGATGGGCAGGTGTTTTCATGCACTCTCCGATAAGTGTAAACTTCCTAGCTTCTACAGGAAGTTTACACAAGGCCTTCGCAAACAAAAATCCTCTTTCATTTGCCCTTACCTGTTAGTAGAAAATGCACCCTAGTAGAAAAGAGTCAAAGGGGCTGAAGAAGTGGACAATCTATTGTAGAAGAATCCAACCTCAAAAATCCCATTTTCTCCCTCCTATTTTGGTTTCTCTGCTTGAAAACACTGATTTGCAAATATTACATTTGCTTCCAGGATTGAATTATCAAGGGGACTTCTCTGAATAAGCTGTATCACAGGGAATGCCTGGTTGGTTGAGGGGTTTTGGAGTGATTTTGTTTATATATGAATGATAATAAGTACATGTTAGGATTTTATCCTTGACTTTCTTCTGTTTCAACATCAAAAGGATGTTGATAAACCGGGCCGCAAATTGTAATTGAGATTTGGTGAAAAGATTTATAAATCTTATAAATTTGTGTTTAGACCCTGTGATGAAGGTATAAATAACTTGGATTAGAATGAGAGGTGACGTGACATAAATAGCAAACAATTTTTTTTGGTCTTCTTTGAACTACAATAACAAAAGGGAATGTTAATGTATACTTTTGGTGATTATCAACTAGAAATGTCAACATTTTTTAGATTGTTTTAGATTTTAAATGGTCATTTTGTTAACACATATTAATAGATTGTTGTTTAGATATTGTTCCTCTTTTGCGCCTGTGGAGAGGAGAGGTGAGAAAAATAGTAAATAACCTCTAGTTAACTATAATAATAACAAAGATGTGTTAGGGAGAGGAAATGTTAGATATCCTATTAATAGTCAATTATATTAGCCATGGAGACTAGATTAAAAGGCCTGATGGGACCTGCAGAATAAAAATCAAATACAGGAAGAGTTTGGAGAGTTTTCTTTGATTACAATTATATCAATCCCAATTCAGGACTTAGTTTCAGTTTTGTATGTGTTTTCTGCTCCGGGAACTTGTTGTTCTGATCTTTTGATGCCTTCACAAAGCTCACTTGAGGAGGACAGAGTTCATTTCACCTCAGTGGGTAAGACCCAGGGATAGAGTTGCTAGAAAAAGTTAAAAATCATCTCTCTGTGTAGTATGAAAACAATGATTATTATCAATATTAGTGAAGGAATTTGCCATTCAGAACTGTGTTGAAGGGAGGGACTTCACTAGCAAACGCTCCATTCTAGTTCAATCACTGCCAGTCAATGTGGCGATTTGATTTGATTTGATTTGATTTATTGCATTTCTATGCCGCCCTATTCCCAGAGGGACTCAGGGCGGCTCACAAACCAAAGTAAGCCGGGGGGGGGGGATACAAACAGGATTTGTCAAGAGTATAATTAAAACGTTCATTTTACCCTTTTCCTCAGCATGCTCAGGAAAGAATATCATAGATTTGGAGATGATACATTGGTAGGAGAGAGGGAACAATTCGAAGACAATTGATGGAAGAAGAATTGTGAAGCTGTGTAATTCAGTTACACATACGACTCTCTTTACAAAGACATTGAAATCTGGTACTCTCTGGCACATCATGTTTTTCTTAAAGATGACCTATCATCATCATTATCATCTTATGAAAATACTGGCATGCTATATGTTACTTCTGTGGTGTGGACAAGTATTAGGTGTACAATTGTTGTGATTTATAATTTATCAAGGTTTTAAAAGAAAAAGAAAGTGATAACTAGGGGTGATTGAGGTAACAGTAGGGACAGAATTGACAACAATGGTCTCATTCAATTCGATGAATTCTACTATTTCTTTTTAACAGAACACATGGTTTTGAATAAACATGCCTAAGTTGGTATAACTAGGGTCAGTGAAGAATCTAGAGCAGGGCTGTCAAACTCCCAGCCTGCGGGCCAGATGTATCATGCGCTGGCCATGCCCACACTTGGTTTAGCAAAGGGGGGAAAGTCCTGATATGTCACATGACAATGCCATGACGATGTTTGGTTGATTGGTTGGTTTTAGTTTGGTTTATTGGATTTATATGCCACCCTTCTCCCAAGGACTCAGGGAGGCGTACAACATTTAAAAAACACATATTACAAAAGTTTTTTTAAAAAAATTAGATAGAATATCCAAAAAACAAACCAATTAAGATTAACAATAACATTTTTAAAAAATTGATTAAAATTAACAATAATCAATCATTTATTTTGTTTTGTTCAGGCCAGGCTGGCTTGCTGGAAAAGCCAACTTTTTAGGGGCGCGTCGGAAGGACCGGAGGTCGGGGATTATACGAAGCTCCGGGGGCAGCTCGTTCCAGAGGGAAGGGGCTCCCACAGAGAAGGCTCTCCCCCTGGGGGTCGCTAGCCGACACTGCCTGGCCGACGGCACCCTGAGGAGGCCAACTCTGTGGGATCACACTGGACGGTGGGAGGCTACCGGTGGGAGTAGGTGGTCTCGCAGGTATCCTGGGCCTAAACCATGGAGCGCTTTAAAGGTCATAATTAGTACCTTGAATCGCACCCGGAAGACAACCGCCAACCAGTGCAGGCCGTCTAAAAGGGGTGCAGCATGGGAGCACCTAGGTGCCCCCATGATAACCCGCGCAGCTTCATTCTGGACCAGTTGAAGCCTCCGGGTGCTCTTCAAGGGCAGCCCCATGTAGAGAGCGTTACAGTAGTCCAGGCGAGATGTGAGTTTGATACCCCCTAATCTAGACTACATAAAAAAAGACCAAAATAAAACAGAATCTCAGTATGATAATATGAAAAGCAGAAATAGTAGCAAAAAAATTGTTTTGGCTGATTGCTTGCTTTCTACTGTCCTCTCTAGGAAATAGGAGCCCTTAAAAGATCTGAGATGGCCATCAGAACCATGTTTCTATGGCCACAGTCCTAATCATACATACCTGAAGACTCTAAGGCAGTGTTTCTCAACCTTGGCAACTTGAAGATGTCTGGACTTCAACTCCCAGAATTTCCCAGCCAGCATTCGCTGGCTGGGGAATTCTGGGAGTTGACGTCCAGTCATCTTCAAGTTGCCAAGGTTGAGAAACACTGCTCTAAGGACTTTGCAGCAGTCTGAAACTAGTCTGGATCTCTTCTCTCCTTTGGCTCTGAAAGTTGAGGGGCGTGTATTTGTCTTTCTGGCTCATGCTGGTTTATCTAAAACTGAATCAAAACAGGTGGGTTTTTTCTGCTTGTTGGCATCATGTTTTCCAATTAGTGGGAATGTTTGCCTCACCCTACCTCCTAGCTCCTGGACTAAATTAATCTTTCCTTCCACACCTAGAAAGTTAGTGAGCTCCACTCATGATACCTGCTGTTTATAAACAATTCTACCGCAACCTCCACCCGTATCCAATAAACTCAATTATGGTTGCCTCCTACAAGGAATATTGCCTCCTCGCAAAAGGTGCTGACATATTGTGAATGTGCTATTACAGCTCATGTGATAAGAGTGAGGGTGGCTTTGTGTCTTCACACCGACAGCTCAGATTGTTCCCGAAAGAGGCACGCAGCGTGTACTGGAAAACATGGGGTGGGACAGAGAACAAGGGAATCGATTTAATTCTGCTTTCATTGCAGGGTAGGGAATTGTGGTTTATGGATCTTTTCAATGGTTTCATAGCCAGGGGTGCTTGGATAGATCTTAAGCACAAATCCATTTCTTCTGCGGTGCTAAATTTCTGTGTCAAGTGATTAGTTCGTAGAGCTCGGCAGGTAGGGAAAGATCCTACAAAGGGGCCAAAGCTGATCTTTAAAAGGCACAATTTCTAAAAAGTGGATTCAGAGGAATACTTTAAATAGTTTAAACAGAGCCCTTGCAAATTACCTCCTCTTTATGCAGGAGTAGGTTCCTGTCAGTTCTAACCTCTTCAATAGAAGAGGTTCCATAAATCTACAGTGCCATTTAGAACCGGTTCCAGCTCCCTCCCCCTGCCCATCCGCACATCATCAAGATGAAGAGTGAGAGGAGGAATTCTGGGAGTTGAAGTCCACAAGTCTTAAAGCTGTCAACTTTGAACATCCCTGAGGTTTTTTCCCTAAAGTGTTAGGGGTGCAAGGATCTTGTAACTTGGCAGCTTTAAGACTTCCACACTTCAATGCCAGAGTTTCTGAGCCAACAAGACTAGAGAGGGAATTCTGGGTGTTGAAGTCCACAAGTCTTAAAGCTGTCAAGTTTGAACACCCCTGGGGTTTTTTTTTTCTAAAGGGTTAGGGGTGTAACTTGACAGCTTTAAGACTTGCATGCTTCAAATGCCAGAGTTCCTGAGCCAACATTTTGGTTGCTAAGAGCGTTGTTAAGTGAGTTTCACCACATTTTACAAGTTGGCCACACCCACCCAGTCACATGGCTGGCAAGCCACTCCCACCCAGTCACATGGCTGGCAAGCCACTCCCACCCAGTCACATGGCTGGCAAGCCACTCCCACAAAGCAGGCCACACCTACAGAAGAGGTTCTAAAATTTTTTGAAACCCACCACTGTCTCTATGCCATGTACAGCACCCACTCCCACCCACTAAAGTGTTGTTGTTGTTTTGTTGGGGGTTTGTGTGTGTGTCAAATTGGCAGAGCTCCACTGACTTGGACAGACACCACAGCAAACTATTTCTAAGCCTTCGTGCATAATTGTTGCATTAAGCTTGTCATCCAGCTATTTGAACTGACAATTGCAATTGGCTTCTTGGAAACAAGCTCATATTATCTAAATGGCCAGTAGGAACACCCAGTTTTTGTTGGTTAAGTGAGAATGCTGTTTGCATAGAGCTGCAGACTGACACCGAGCCACAGTAAAGAGCTTTCAGCTTAACCTTTGGTTTTCATATTCTAATGCAATTAAGCTTCTGTGTAAACAAACAACTAAATTAAATCAGTAGTCTCCTGCAAGGATCATCACTACTGTTTTCTCTCTCCTTCCTTGTATCTCCCTCCCTCGTGTGCCACTCCCGGATCTGCTGTGCACTTGTGCTATTACCCTGTTTTAAGGGCTGAGTTGGTGTTTTTTCTGTCTCAGTAGTGGTTTATTTGAATCCAGAACAAAGCTGGATCAGTGTTTGTAATGCTAGGGCTTGCGAGTGGCTTATTTTTCAACTGACTTTGCTCGTATTTTATTCTTTTTAATTTCTAGGCCATAAGCTCTCCGGTGCTTAGCATCTGCAGCAACCTAACTCAAGGAAGAATGCAACTTCATCTTAATTCTTGCTCCTCCATCTCACAATCCTTGCCAAAAAAAAAAAAACCTTTTCCAGATCTCAGCATCCTAAAGATGGATTATGATTGTCAAAAAAATGGGCAACTGGCAAAGAAGGTTTGTTTGGAATCGGCTGTAGTTGATAATTTTTGTCAATTCCTTATTACAAAAAAATAATTATCCACATTAAAACAATCCCTTTAAATTAAAATGAAGTCATGAAAGAACATTATAATTTAAATATCCTTTTCTGTTTTGATAATCGTGTTTTGAGTTTGAGCATGATCCTAGGCTGACCTCATTGTGGAGTTCTTCTACATTCTATGATTTAAGTGAGTCACAGGGAATAAAAGAGGCTTGGGTTAAAAAAAAAATAATTCTGGGCTGAAGGCCACATTTCGTCTTTCAATGGTACAACAGTAAATTCTGGAAGCTCCTGAGGGCCACTCCCAAAATTTAAGTAGCCTCCTGCAAGCAAAGGTTAAAATTTACTCTCACTTCCTGTATCTCTGCCTGAAAGGCTGTTCCTTCAATTGGCCCATCAAAATGAATGACAAATATAAGAAGTAATACATAGTAAAATCTATTTTCAGGAGCTCCATCGTGGAATGAGTTAAAGTAGCACTCAACTTTGGCTACCCAGAAGCACTAAGAATCCAATGAGTTTGCATATTTTCTGTCCGACTAAGTATTATTTCCCAGCTTGACAATGTTTCTACTCCTGCTCTGATCTCATTGGGACGAGTTAGCTGCTTTCTGAAATCTCGGCAATTCAGCCTTATGGGGAAGCCAAAATGAAGTCACTTGCACCTTCATTGAAAAGCTTCCCATCCCGTTATTTAATCTTTGGAGAGGTCATTTGAAGTTTGGAAGGGAACCATCCATTGTTTGTCTCGGTTGCGTTTGGAGGAGAGCTCTTGAAAAATAAGGACATTTAATTGCCTTTGAAAGCTGGCAGCAGAACAGGATGCAACAAATGTTTTCGTTCTTTTGTAAAAGTCAAACTGCTATTTTGGTACGCGGAAGACAGAAAGCTGTTTGGGAGGAGACAATCACCCATCTCTACTCCTTGGAAATAGGAGCTCTCTCACCCATCAGGCCAATCTATCTGACCTACAATTGTATTGTATTGTATTGTATTTGTATTGTATTTTATTAATTGTATGCCGCCCTTCTCCGGGAGGACTCAGGGCGGCGAACAATTCAAGGGGGAAAAAGGGGAACATAAAAAGACAAAATACAAATAATAAAAGTAGACAACAGTCGCACAACCATACATGTCGAGAGGGGAAGGAACCCATCACCCCCAGGTTTTGACGGCATTTCGGAAGGCCTGGAGAGAGGTGAGGGTCCGAATCCCTGCGGGGCGTTCATTCCAGAGGGCCGGAGCTGCCACAGAGAAGGCCCTCCCCCGGGTAATAGCCAGGTGGCATTGGCTGGTAGATGGCACCCGGAGGAGGCCAACCCTGTGAGATCTAATGGGTCTGTGGGAGGTAATTGGCAGCAGACGGTCTCTCAAGGCCTCCACTGACAGCCCATTCCTTCAACAAGAAGTTGTTTTTTCCTCCATCAGTAGCGCAGAAGTGGGAAAGAAGAGACAACATGATGCAAGCAAGACAGGGTCTCTTCTTTCATACTTCTCCTGCTCTTTTGAGGGGAGAAGGTAGGGTGGAGGCAATACTTCCTTTCAAAGCCTTGTCCCTGAGGTCAAGGAGTTTCTAAGGGGAGACAGGAGACCCTCTGATTCAATTCATCATCTCTGTTATATTTTGGCAACCAGCAGGACGGCCTATCCTGTACGGTCGGCAAGAAATCTTGGTTCTTTTCAGTGCAATTTAAAAACAAGGCCAATCCAAAGTAGTTTCCCTGCTGCTTCAGCTGAACTAGCAATGGGTATGACAGCTCCTCCACCATCACTACTATCACCAATAAAGAGTTCAAAGCAGGTCAAGTTATTGTAGGAAGTTATCACCCAGGGCCTCTCCCAGAAAAATGAAATATCCTAAGAAATATTGAAAAGGCAGAATATTTCTCTGGATCTGAAAAGGAAGAAATGTGTTTTAAAAGACAGAATAGCTGCCTGTAGCTTCCTGCCCATCCCCACTTTGTCAATGGGCCATTAAGAAGGCCAAGCCAGTCCAGTTTACATAATAAAGACTTCTCCACTTCAGTTACAGGAAAGCATGATAATATTGGCCCCAACGGACCACATGGCATCTGAGAACTCAACCAAACCTGGATTCAAAACACAGCCTAGAGAGTAGCCCCCTGCATGGCACCATGGGCGTCTGACAACCAATCAGAATACATTTCTTACACAGGAACAGGAAACAGAGAGGTGGGACTGAACAGGGTATAAAAAGCCTAGCAAGCCCCTCCCTCAGCCCTTCTCTTCTTCTCCACCAGCACTGAAGCACGTGATCACCTTTTCTGTTCAGGAACTCAAGCCATGTGGTCCTGTCCACCATTAAAACCATCTTTCCAAGCAGCCTCCATGTCTCCAGTGTCTTTTTCCCCACTTGGAGCCGAACCCAGAAGGACATTTCTGTCATCATTATTTTGGCTCATCAGGCAGAAAAATCTTGAAAATATTCCCCCCCCCCAGCTCCCCTGTTCACGCAAAACATTCACAATCCATGCAAAACAGTCTCAAAAGATTTCTATGCCTAACCTGTTTCCCTGAAAATAAGACATTCCCTGGATAATAAGAGACCAATTGGGCTTTTGAGCGCATGTGCTAAAATAAGCCCTCCCTGAAAATATTGCAACATAACAGCAGCCATGAGATGATCACGCTCACTGCCTCCTGCACCTCAAAAATAATAAGACCTCCCCAAAAATAAGGCCGAGCGTTTATTTCAGAGGTCGAAAGAGTTTTTGGGGAAACACGGTATGTGCTTTAAAAAAAAACCTACTGTATTTCACCTATAAATCTTTTCCGATCGCAGTGAAGAACGGAGAAAGCTTACAGCCGGCGTTGGTTTTTTTGCTAAGAGGTGCTGAGCTCCCAGCTCAGCCACGAGACCTCAGTCACAAAACCTATTTTCCCACAGGGCAAAGAAAAGCTCTAGCTTGCAATAAAATTGCTTAGGATTGTTTTTTTCTCTCCCGCTAAACTTGTCTTTTCTTTCTTTCTTTCTAAAGTGGTGGTAACATGTGAGATAAAATCAGGGCAAGATTCCAAAGAGGCTGGTGTGATGGTGCAACAGATAGGAATCTCGAACTTCGGTTGCGGGCAGAGAAATAATATAAACAGCAGCAACACTTACGTGCGTGGGTGGCAATTAATCATACCACTCAGTTTACCAGTAAAGTCACTTTTTTCTCTCTCTCTCTCTCCTGATCTCTTAATCCCTTGGCAACTTTTCTGGTTGTGCTTGCTGCTTGCAACAGTTCTTGAGCTAGAGAACAAGAACGGTCCAGTGTGTTCAAAACAACTGCATTCTTTCTCCCAAATAAATAGTTAGTGAGTGTTCTTGTTCTCCTGCTGTGAGTGTTCTCCGTCATACTCCCTATGTCAGGCCTGCATTTATATTCCTTTTAGAATTTTTGGCCTGCCACACTTTCTCTTATTTCATTAAGCTGTTTCTTTAAGTATAGTCAGTGGGAGGGGGGAATAGACAGGAGTAGGATTGTGGAATGTATTGTTTTTCATTCTTTGCTAGAAGCCAAGGTCATCCTTTGTTCTTCACACCAGTACTCCTGACCGGAAGAAGCTGGGCATGGACGCCAGCGTGGAAGAAGGAGATTGGACCATGTGATGGATTGTGGGTGTGGGGGACAAGATCATGAACTTTCAACTGGGTGGGATTCTGATGTAACTTCCAGAGTTGGGATCCCGCAGCACAATGCCAACATGCCTGCTTTATTAAATTGGAACTTTAAGCATAGTTTTGCCTTCGATTCTGATTTGATTCTACATGGTATTTGGAACTCTGACACCCTACACACGTGGCGGTTCCTTCACTAAACTCTCTGTTAAGACCAATGACATCTCTGCACTACAGCTTTCAATTGCTTGTGTGTTATATTCTGGTTTTTGACTGTCATCGATCATTAGTTTGTTTGCTTGTTGTATTCTATGCATATAGTAACCAAGGAGTGGGCTGCTGGGGGTTCATAGGGGTTGGGGAGAGCCTCTAGCTAAGATTCTATACAGTTCAGGGAACCCCAAATCCCACTCCTGGCTGGCCCCACCCACACTGCCCTGCCCCTCCCAGGAGTCCCCATGCAACCCATTTTGGATGTAGGCTCAGGGAGGGCAAAATATGAGCCTATCGGAAGTTTGGGAAGGCCAGAAACGGGTTCGCCATTTTGGGCCTCCCAGAGGCTCAAGGAAAGCTGCTGGAGCCTGGGGAGGAAAAAATGCCTCCCCCCCCCCCACCATGGTGCAGGAGGCCAACTAGGCCATGCCCACTATGGCCACACCCACCCAGCAACTGAGCAGAGAACCCCTTGCTAAAATTTTTGAAGCCCACCCTTGTAGTAACCTGTTGTGGCCCAGCAGGAGCCGTTGGAGCTGCCACCAAACTCCGACAGCGAGGAGCCCTCTGAGTCGGCTCTGGAGGATGTGGAGGATCCTGGACAGGGTTCCGACTCTGAGCATGGTGCAGAGAAGCTGGTTGGCCACCAGGAGGCACCTGAGCCTTGGACCAGTGGGGAGGAGACCAGTGAGTTGTTCCTGGATGCACGCCATCGAAGAGCTATAGGCGTCAGGGACAATTGCGCAATTACAGGAGGTGATTGCACTCAGCTGGTGGTCATTAGGCTCCTCTCCAGACTATAAAAAGGCTACTTGTGCACACGCCCCTCTTTGCAGAAGTCAACACAGAATCGAATGTCGGAGAACTTTGTATCAGCTTAGCAGGCTGGATTGCCGCCAAGCCTTATCTGTGTTTATTGCTGCCCAAGCTTGTCTGTGCCGGTTTGCTGCCAAGGACCTGTTTGTCTGTTAATTAAATGCTGTAATTTATCTCTGGCTCGGAGTGTGCTTTGGTGTGGAACGAGGGGAGGTCAGAACATAACCCAACTGGAAATGAAATTCTTTTCCTGATCGAAACTTTCTTTCATTTCCGCCCCAGTGTCTGGAGCACAGGTAACACAACTCCCAAATGGTGGATTCCCCTGCCTCTCCAGGCCTTCCGAAAAGCCGTCAAAACCTGGCTTTGCCGGCAGGCCTGGGGTTGATGAGTTCCCCTCCCCTCTCGACCTGTGTGGTTGTGTGATTCTTGGCTATTTTAACTACTTGTATTGTGTTCTACGTTCCCCTTTTCCCCCTTTGAGTTGTTCGCCGCCCTGAGTCCCTCCCGGAGAAGGGTGGCATACAAATAAAATAAATCTAAATCTAAATCTAAATCTTTTCATTTCCCACCTTGGCAGAAAAGCAAGCACCAGTTGGTTTCCTTTCCATGAAAATGGGTTTTGAGGACTAGTAAGAATAAAAACAACAGAAAAAAAAGGATGGCGGTTTTACCATTGTTCCCGTCACCTGGGCAAAAGGAGAAAATTGGTAGAATTCCCTAAAAGGGAACGGGGAAGAAAGAACCAGCCATCATTTTATTGTTCAGTTGTTGAAACTAAGAAAGGTAATTAGCATTTGTGTTTCTTGTTCCACTCTACAAGTTGTAACAGGCACACTAGACTATTCTGGAGCCGAGGTGGCGCAGTGGTTAAATGCAGCACTGCAGGCTACTTCAGCTGACTGCAGTTCAGCAGTTCAGCTGTTCAAATCCCACTAGGCTCAAGGTTGACTCAGCCTTCCATCCTTCCGAGGTGGGTAAAATGAGGACCCGGATTGTTGTTGGGGGCGATACGCTGACTCTGTAAACCGCTTAGAGAGGGCTGAAAGCCCTATGAAGCGGTATATAAGTCTAACTATTGCTATTCTGCTTGAACCGGCAGAGAAGGAAAAACTGCACCAGAAACATGGACCAGAAATTGCCTTCCAGTTGGCAAGGGACAGATTGAGGATAACATGATCCATTTCTGCCCCCCAAAATTGTAAGTAGCCCATCATCACTCTGGTTAAGCAGAAAGGGTGGATTAACCAGTAGTAGCAGAGCTACAGAAACAGAGCAGCTAGCCTTTATCCTCCATTTGCGGCTTCAATGCAGAATCAGAGTTGGGGGGGGGGATAATTCCTTCAAAAAAAGATGGCTTCCCCCCCTGCCAGACCAATCTTCTGCCTCTAGTTCACTTCTTGAAAGCATTTCAGTAGACGAAGCAGACCAGCAGTTCCCGAGGAGCTAAAAAAAAACAGGATATCCTAACAGAAAAATGAGCATAATCTTCTCCCAGGCTTGTTTATCGCACCATAACAAGGACCACTGGCTCCAGCGTAGTGAACCCCAACCAGAAAGAGGCATTCCCCAAAGTCTTCTGGGTACTTCACTGTGGATACAGTGAAAAAGGTCATTGCCAGGCACACTGGACACTAGACTGGAGCATTTGAATCTCCCTTCTCATGATCTAAAACCTTTTTTCCTCTCCTTCCAACTAATTATTTTCCTAGAATGTTGTTAATAGCAATAGCAATAGCAGACTTATATACCGCTTCAAAGGGCTTTCAGCCCTCTCTAAGCGGTTTACAGAGTCAGCATATCGCCCCCAACAATCCGGGTCCTCATTTCACCCACCTCGGAAGGATGGAAGGCTGAGTCAACCTCGAGCCGGTGAGATTTGAACCGCCGAACTGCAGATAGCAGTCAGCTGAAGTGGCCTGCAGTACTGCACTCTACCCACTGCGCCACCTCGGCTCTCCATATGACTAGAAGGAAGTATACCCCGAATACAGAGAAAAACAAATGTGTGTTGATGAAAGTTCTTGGGAAAGTGGCTTATAAAGAAATTTGAGGAGTTAAGGCATTTCATCAACATGGGCAGAATGCACCGATTACGGAGAATCATTGGCCCATTTCTATTTGGGAACAATTGTGACACAAAAGTGTGGGCCTCCTTCTTCACTCTGTGTAAAAGCCTGCTTGCAGTGCAGAACCAACACGGCTGTAACGATGGACGAGAAAAGCAATTATTGCTCCGTGAATGGGGAAAAGAGTGTAGAGGAAATCGGAGACTGCAGGCACAACCTTGAAGTTACAATTACCTTGATTGAATGTTTGCCCTTGAAAGACATCAGTAAGGAATTGGTTTATTGTTGTTCTGTAGGGCTCCCTGTCTGCATAGGAAAACATCCTAGCTTAAATTAAATAGGGAGGTGTGCATGTTGCAAGGGCTTTCAATGGCCAGCAAATCCAAAATCATCGAACCACAGCTAAGCAGCTTGTTTCGTGACACCGAGTGCATTTTATTCCTTTTAATATTCAAGGTAGCAAGTGACTTTCAGACCTACAACATACAGGAAAGAAGCTTTTTGCTGTCTTCGATAACAACATATTTTGAATGCGCTTCAGACAGAGCCGTTTTTTTCCCCTCTTGATTTGGTATTCATTTAATAACAGCCAGCTAGAAAATAGAACCGGGACCTTGGCCTCTTTAATGAGTACATTCAATGAATTTCCATTCCATACGGTGGTCCTTGGCACGGAGAATAGATTTTATTCTATTAATTTAGCACTCGGGTGTTCAGTGTTAAATAGAGGAATAAGGGGCACTTATTGCCTCGACCCCAGTTCCCACGGCTTTGCTTTCAGCTTGGGTGTCGAATTACTGATGATAAAAGTCAACCTTGTCAGAGAAATCATGAAGTGTTAATGGGACTTTTATTGAGGAAACTGTAGGCCTTCGATGTTTAAAGACGCTCTGGGGAGAGTATGTACAACTATAGGGAAATTAAAATGGTAAAGATGAATACGAAGGTGATCCCAGATATCTATAATTTTTGTAATTTTGTGATTTTAATGGATTTGTATGCCGCCCAATCCCGGAGGACTCCGGGCGGATTACATAAAAGCAATTAAAATATTAAAAAGATTAAAAACACCAAAACAATACAGGTTAAAACAGAAAAACACAACATGCACTCAATTATAATGGGGCTGAAGTTCAATCAAGCTCAACAGCCCCAGGCCTGCCGAAACAGCCAGGTCTTAACAGACTTACGGAAGGCCCGGAGAGTGGGGAGGGTCCGGATCTTAGGGGGTAGCTCGTTCCAAAGGGTCGGGGCAGCAACAGAGAAGGCCCTCCCCCGGGGAGCCGCCAGACAGCATTGTGTGGCTGACGACACCTGGAGAAGGCCTGCCCTGTGCGATCTTATTGGACGCTGGGAGGTATGTTGCAAGAGGCGGTCACGGAGATATCCAGGTCCAAGCCCATGTAGGGCTTTATAGGTAATAACCAGCACCTTGAAGCATGTCCGGAGACCAATGGGAAACCAGTGCAGCTCACGGAGGATAGGTGTAACATGGGTGTACCTAGGTACCTATATTCTCTGTTCAGAAATACCAAAGCCAAGAATGCTATGAAAGTCTCTCATTATTTGGATCAGAAATCCCAGTGTTGATTAAATGAAGACCACCTATCTTTCTTGCAATTTGTTATCATCTTTCAGATGAAGCCCGTTATGTACGGTTATCATTCAGAGCTTTCTGAAGACTTGTTCTTCGCTGAATCCCACAAAACTTACAGAGCTGCAGAGTATCTCCTTTTCAGTTCTCCTCTATAATTCGAAGATAGTTGCACTTTATGGTACTGATTGGGAATTTGGATGTGAAGAAGACTGCGCTGAGAGATGAGGCGTCAGAGACTCAGTTGTTTATTAACAGAAATGCTAGCAAGAGCAACTATGTACAAGTTCAGCACCTTGCCCTGTTTGACAGCTATTTATATGGGAGCTGTCAAGCAGGGCAGCCAATAGCAGTACAGCAGAAAGCCCACTTCCAGCCCGGCGGGCCTTAGCCAAGAGGCGTGAGCCCTTGGTTGCTGGGCCGTCATTCATATGTCAAAAACTAGCAGCCGGTCATAAGTCAAGGACCTAATACAGGTCGCAAGCTGAGGACATAACAATTGTTTTAACCTGAACAATATCTAAACCATGGGTTGTCAACCTGGTCCCTACCGCCCACTAGTGGGCGTTTCGGGATTCCAGGTGGGCAGTAGGGACTTGGGAGGTTGAGCGAGTGCGCAGTTGCAAAATAGGAGAAGCAAACACGTGGGAAGGGGAGGAGGGGATAGCAGGGACAGGCAGAAGCGGAACAGAGCAGTTGCAAAATAGGAGAAAGAAAAGTTATAGGCAGGAGAGAATTGTTGGTTAATAATAATAAGTGGGCTAATTAGCTCAGACTTACTTTTGTACATTGCCCTAAGGAGGGTTAAAAAAAAAGGAGATAAAAAGGAAAACAGCAATAGAGATTAACTTGATTTTGCACTTGATAACCGCAGCTAGATTGTTGGTGGCGCAATACTGAAAGAAGGAAGATTTGCCTACTATTCAAGAATGGACATTGAAGGTCACAAACTTAGCCGAGATGGCTAAAATATCAGCATATCTTAAGGACTATTCAAACGAGAGATATAAACGAGATTGGAAAAAATGGATTGACTATATTCAAAATAAATGTGGGTCTAAGAAATTTCAGATAGCTTATGATTAAGATCAGAAATGATACAAATTGTTTATAGTTAGCCTAACAAGGAGGAGCTAAGCTCAATTCAAAGACGTTATTAATTTTCTACTTTCTCTTTAAGTATATTTTAAACTGTTTTTGTTAAAGATTTATACCTTGTATTGGTTCTGGGAAGTCCTGGGGGGGGGAGAAGGTTGGGGGGGAGGGGGGAGGGAGTGGAGTTTACTAAGTTGGAGGAGGGGTGTTGGACTTTAAGGTATTATGATTGTACATGTATACTGCTATTTTTTCTTTTTTATGTATATTGAAATGGAATTATAAATACCATCAACACAAAAGGGAGTTTGCTCAGAAGCTGAAATACACCAAGTGAATGAGAGGAAGAGTGGGAAGCAGAGGAGAGAAGAAAGATAGGAAGAGAGGGACAGGAGAGAGGGTGAGGGGGGAAGATGAGGTGTATAAGGAGGAGTGGTAAGGGGAGAGAGGAGAAGGAGAAAGGAAGGGGAAGTAGAGTAGAAAATGATGGAGGGAAGAAAGGATGTAGAAGAGTGGGAAGCAGAGGAGAGAAGAAAGATAGGAAGAGAGGGATAGGAGAGAGGGTGAGGGGGGAAGATGAGGTGTACAAGGAGGAGTGGTAAGGGGAGAGAGGAGAAGGAGAAAGGAAGGGGAAGTAGAGTAGAAAATGATGGAGGGAGGAAAGGATGTAGAAAGGGGGAGGAGAGAGGGGGAAGAAAGTGTCGTATAAGGTATAAATATGGTATATGGAGAGCAGAAGAGCCAATAACTGGTTTTTTTTTCCTTTGGTAGTTGATGGTAAGATGAATTGATGTAATTACTTAATAATACAACATGATATTGACTATGTAATAGTATACATGTGATTATATGCTATGAAAATGGAAAATTAAAAAAAAATTCTATCGCAAAAAAAGGAAAAGATAAAAAAAATTAACAAAAAAGGGAAGAAAAATAGAGAAAAGGGGATAAAATAAAGGTGGAGAGTAAGCAGTGTTTAGTCTGGCTCATAAAGTTAAAAACATTATGAACATGCATAAAGTAGAAATAAAAAGATAAATATATGTACATTTCTTTTTTTAAAAAAAACATCCTCCTTCCTAAAATATATTCCATACTTGCGAATGAACTGGTGGGCGGTTGACTACCACTGATCTAAACAAAGGAAGGAAGATGCTAGATATGTGAAATACTTTCTTTGTATGGCCTACAACTGTTTTAAGATTACATGTATGCTATATGTCAGAGGACACTGGAACAATGAATTCAGGCAGCAGTAAAACAAATATGAGAACAGCCCTCTTATGAATTAAGAAAATGGACTTGATGACATGTGAAAGATAACATCGGATGATATATTTTCAGAATGGCAATGGGGGGAATTCTGTATTTCCTTTATCAAACTGAAATATTTTACAGTGGAGCAATCATTCCCTTAGGCATTTTTAAATCTCTTGTTCCTAACCATGAGATAATCTACAAATGCCAAAGAAACACAAGGGAGCTGATTTATGTGTTCTTTCTAATTGTCTTCTGTGTCTTCATTTACAATTAAGTCATGTTATGAAGAAGCATTGTAATGTTCCTATATATTTAACTATATATAATTTAAAACATTCCTATTAAAAGTAAAGCAACACCGTTCAGGTAGATTAGAATATTTTTTCTCTGGCAAACTTGTTTTTCCCAGAATCATTTCTTTTTGGAAAAGAGAAGCGATGACTTATCTCTTTTCATCCCTCCCTCCCATTTCCCAGCACTCCAAAAGTCACAGATGTATTTGGTAGCCTTACTGGTCCACTTCCATAATTTCCATCTATAATCTCAGGATAAATATGACTTAATCCAGGATACTGTTTGGTTGTTTCACATATAATCATGTCTATATAAAGCTAGCTTGATTTCTGGTGTAATTACTGCCACAATTCTCTTGAATATTTTGCCTCAGTTTTTTTTGCAATAATCAGATTTTTTTTACTATGAAGATTCAATCAGGGAACGATAACAAGGGGTATAAATGTCCTAATATTAAAGCCAGCTTGTACTGTCCCTGCAAGTTTGTTTGTTTATTTATTTATGTAATTAGTTCACGCAGTACTGTAGAGTAAATTAGCTGGCTGCTCAGAAAATGGAAGAACTTGCTTGAGGAAAAATCTATTAAGGGACTGGGAAATAAAGAAAAAGTAAATTATACAGATTTCTATTAGATTCATCATTTGTTACTTAGAGCTAAGGTTATAGCAATTTGAGCTAACAGATTAACCTCTGTTAAGGAAGGGACCTTATATTAGATCTGCTTTGTTTCAATACAAAACAGGTTTTTACTATAGATCTGGTAATATGCCCACTCTTCTAACAGCAATCAGGGTAGCATGAAGAGGGGGGAAAATGGAGTCTTGGTGAGTTTGGATTAACCTATATTAGAAAATATAGAGATTTTTTTTTCATGCATGCTCAAATACTGGAGGCCTCTGGAGCCTGGGGAGGGTGAAAAAAGCATGCAAAAAATGGGGGGTTGCGCCTCTCATGCGTGCATGCACACTGGGGGGGGGTCACACATTGCATTATGGGTGAGGCATGCCCACACACGACCCCCATGCGCTCCCCCCTTATCGCACACAAGCCAAAAAAGATTCGACATTGCTGAGGTAGACTATAAATGCTTTTAATAAATAAAATATCCAAACCCGTTTCTATACCAATAGCAATAGCAATAGCAGTTAGACTTATATACAGCTTCATAGGGCTTTCAGCCCTCTCTAAGCGGTTTACAGAGTCAGCATATCGCCCCCAACAACAATCCGGGTCCTCATTTTACCCACCTCGGAAGGATGGAAGGCTGAGTCAACCCTGAGCCGGTGAGATTTGAACAGCCGAACTGCAGATAACAGTCAGCTGAAGTGGCCTGCAGTGCTGCACCCTAACCACTGCGCCACTTCAGCTCTGGGTAACAATGGAGGAATGATTGCTAAAAATGATGGAATTTGCCGACATGGCTAAATTAACTTCTTTGATTAGAGAAAAAAAAGTAATATCTCCATTTATGGTTGATTGGAAACCTTTATCAAATTTTTGCAAAAAACAGGGGGGAAAAATACATGATTTATGGCCTCAATGATTAGAAAAAAAGCTGGATCCTAGGAAAGAAGAAGCTTTCTTTTATAATCATAAGAGTAAGAAATAACTTTGTAATAATTATAAGCTCTCTGACCTTGGTTGATTTTTCCTGTTAGTTTTGGTGGAGATGATGTTTTCTCCTTGGTAGTTCCTTGATTGTGCTGTTGTTGTCTGAGTTGGTAATCCCTTGATTAAGATATTGTTTACTGCTTGATAGTTTGTCTGGTGTTGATAAAGCGAGCTAAAAAGGATACAAAAAGACCAGAACACTTCCTCATCAGCACTTAATATCCAAATAATCAGGATCAGTACCAGACAAATAATCAAGCAATAAACAACAGCCCAGACAAGGAACTACCAAGGAGAAAACATCACTTCCTCCAATAGTGACAGGGCAAGATACTTTACACAAACAGAGAGCAAACCCCATTCCCCTCAAGCACTGAAGACATTGCCTAGCTAGGCAATGAAATGTCTGCACTAAAACAGCCAACTCAGACAGCACCAAGGACCCTACACTACATACAGTGGTGGGTTTCAAAAAAAATTGGAAGCTCTTCTGTAGGTGTGGCCTGCTTTCCGGGTCCACTGGTGGAACCTTTTCTAACCGGTTCGGTAGATTTGACGAACCGGTTCTACCGAACTGGTGCGAACCGGTAGGAACGCACCAGTGGTGGGTTTCAAAAATTGTTCAAACCTACTCTGTGGGTGTGGCCTCCTTTGTGGGAGTGGCTTCCCGCCCATGTGACCGGATGGGAGTGGCTTGCCACCCATGTGACCGGATATGAAGATGCCGACAACAGTTGTCAGAACCCCCTTAAATTATCTCACACACAGCACTGGCATGCATAAGAATATGATGTAAACTTGCTTTTTAAAAGGCATCTTTGGTTTGCGTTAAAACAACTTCAACACACGCAATGTTCTGATTGCACCACAAACGCAGTAGTCATCCTTACCTTTCACAGAGGCACTGAGTTTTATAAATAGGAGCATGATAGTGTAGAATAATCATATCCAAGGACCAGTGGTGGGTTTCAAAAAATTTTTGGAGCCTCTTCTGTAGGTGTGGCCTGCTTTCCGGGTCCACTGGTGGAACCTCTTCTAACCGGTTCGGTAGATTTGACGAGGAGATCTAACTGCCTAACTCACTTTCTCTCTCTTTTTTTAAAGTTGATTTTTAATTGAAAGTTTTACAAAGAGCATAAAAAACACAAACCAATACAAAACAGAAAATAAAAGAAAGAAAATAGGAACGCAAAGGACCAGAGAAAAGAAAAAATATTTAAAAAGCATTAATAGAAGAAACTATATGTAGTCAGAGGTGGATTCTAGAGGTGAGTTCCTACCAGTTCGCACCTATTCGGTAGAACCGGTTCGTCAAATCTACCGAACCAGTTAGAAGAGGTTCCACCAGTGGACCCGGAAAGCAGCACCGCCTGCTGCTGTGGCCTAGAGATGGGGCGCTCACCTGACAATCAGGAGGTTGTGAGTTCGATCCTAGGTAGAGGCAGATGTAGGATCTCCTGCTCAGGCAATGCATTGGATTATCTGCAATGTCCCATCCAACTCTGTTAATCTGTTAATGCATAATGGAGTGAGCTCCCGTTACTTGTCCCAGCTTCTGCCAACCTAGCAGTTCGAAAGCATGTAAAAATGTAAGTAGAAAAATAGGGACCACCTTTGGTGGGAAGGTAACAGCTTTCCGTGCACCTTCAACGTTTAGTCATGTGTTTATGACCACAGAAACATCTTCGGACAGCGCTGGCTACTTCGGCTTTGAAATGGAGATGAGCACCACCCCCTAGAGTCGGGAACAACTAGTACGCCTGTGTAAGGGGAACCTTTACCTTTAACTTTATCCTTTTCAACAAGTATCTTGAATTATACCTGTGAATGTGGCTCTAGGTATGTGTCTTTTTTGTTTATCACACTGGATTTTAAAGCAAAGTATCTGTGTTGTGCAAGGGACAAATTTAATAGAATCTGTTCCTTCGGGCATCTTGGTTGAGCACCTGAATAATGTTTTCTGCTCCTTATATCTCAGCGTCTGTTCACCTCTGTAGTGTTTCTTTCAGCATTATGTAACTTTAAGGGAACATTGTGAATGTTTTCTATACTAAACAAACTGATTCAAGAGATATCTTCTAGCTGGAATGCAAACACGGGTGGGAGTTTTTGCCGTTTTTGAACAAGCCATTACACGTGCATAACTTGATAGCTAGAAATCTGTCACACCTAAAAGATAACTGGTATATGCATTTTGAAAGTTTATATACAATTTGATCTGTTTTTTCTACATAAGGAGACGTCCCTGTTTGCACTTTTAGAGAAGGAAGGCAGCAAGATTATCTTCAATATACCCATATTCAATACAGCGTTTTCCTGAATTGCTGGAATAAAGGGGAATGTTTCCTTTTTATGTTTTGGGTGGGTTTCCCAGAAATCCCTGACTGTTGTGGCAACAACACAATTGGGCTTTGACAGTTTGATCTGGCCAGCTTCGATGTAGGTTCTTGTATTTCTAAGAGTCTGGCCTTTGTTAAATTGTATTCATGCGTAAGGTGTGAGAACATGAACCGCAGATTTGGTCTTCTGCCGCCTAATTTCCTGGTCACAAAGCGGAACAATCTGAAAGGGAACTGCAAATGATGTTCTTCTCAGGGTTACTATCAATTTACCCATAAGCTCATCAATTACTGTAACGACTGTAAGAATCTCGGTTCCACCACAAAACCGCGGTAGACAAAAGCACGCTCGACGAAAGCGCGTACGTGACGTCATCACAGCGCGACGAAAACAGCACGCTGTGAGCGGTAAACTTAAAATTAACGTGTAAATCTAAACCTAACCCCCCCAAACCTAACCCTAAACCTAACCCTAAGCCTAACCCTTAACCTAACCCTTAACCTAACCCTAAACCTAACCCTAAACCTAACCCTTAACCTAACGCTAAACCTAACGCTAACCCTTAACCTAACCCTAACCCTAAACCTAACCCTAAACCTAACCCTTAACCTAACGCTAAACCTAACACTAACCCTTAACCTAACCCTAACCCTTAACCTAACCCTAACCCTAAACCTAACCCTTACCTTTATGTGAATCGGCTTGCTTTAAAAGCGCTTTTTAAAGCGCCCTTTTTTCTCCGCGGTCGTATTTGTCGCGCTGCTGATGACGTCAGGTACGCGCTTTAATCGGGCGCGCTTTAGTGGACCGCGGTTTTGTCGTGCAACGAGAATCTCCACCTGAATGCATTTGGGATCATCCAGTTTATTGCTCAACTAGCTGATATACAATGGATATAAGGTTGGCTCATTTCATGGAAGGAATTTAAAAATGTCTGAACAGTCTTAAGACCCTTTACTTTCTTATTCAAAATAAATTAATATTCATAGGGCTACTTATAAAGTATGAAACAGAAACTTACAAAGTTAATAGCCTGATTTAAAAGTCTGGTCTTTTTAAATGTTTAGCTAGTATCAAAAAAATATAGTAAGCTAGACACCTGGAAAAAGGGACGCAACGGATCAGTGGCTGAGATGCTGAGCTTGTCGATCAGAAGGTCGGCAGTTCAGCAGTTCGAATCTCTAGCGCTGCATAATGGAGTGAGCCCCCGTTACTTGTCCCAGCTTCTGCCAACCTAGCAGTTCGAAAGCACGTAAAAAATGCAAGTAGAAAAATAGGAACCCCCCCCCCCTTGGGCGGAAGGTAACAGTGCTCCATGTGCCTTCGGCGTTTAGTCATGCTGGCCACATGACCACTGAGACATCTTCAGACGGCACTGGCTCTTCGGCTTAGAAGCAGAGATAAGCACCGCCCCCTAGAGCCAGAAATCACTAGCACACATGTCCGGGGTGAACCTTAAGACACCTGGAGAGTCATCCTGAGAATAAGGTTTGGTTAAGTAGGCTCCACTTCCCAGAAAATGGGGAAGCAATTGTAATAATCATCTTAGTGCATCGTGAACAGTAATTCAAGAAGCTAATTTTGGACTCTGAAACTGATTGTTAATGTAAGAATGTTAATGAGTGGTATCTTTAGATCAGTGTTTCTCAACCTTGGCAACTTTAAGATGCATGGACTTCAAGTCCCAGAATTCTCCATCTTTAGGTTGCTTTAGGTGGTGAACTGACATTATTCGCGGTCCCCGCGAACCGATTGGTCAGCGAACCCGGAAGTAAGTAACTTCTGGGAACGGCGAAGGCGTTGCTTACCTGGTTTTGACGAGTTCTGCGCTTCCACGCATGCGCAGGACGCATACAGCGCCTGCGCGATCCTCCAGGAGCAGCTGGAGCATCGCACAGACGCTAGTACGCATGCGTGCGCTGCGCGCGTGCACGAGGACACCGCCGGCCCCGTTCCAACCGAACCGGTTGGAGCGGGGCGAGAAACCCACCCCTGGTCAGTTTGTATTACTCATTTTAAACACAACCGGGAATATATCTTGTTCATTATGCCACGCAAATTTTGTTTCAGAATCCTGTCCCGGTAGCACCCTCGATTATGAAAATACCCCAATGCACGATAAAGCACGTCACAAGAATTATACTGCCTGAACTTTTAAAATCAGATAACGAGTTTGGAGGAACTTTAAAAGTCTCATGCTATTGTGTAACTTAAGAAAATCCCTGATGTATTTCCCAGCATTTTGGCCGGCGAATGATGGTTGCCTCTGTTTAATTTGCAATTACGTACGTGTTATGTGGGAAAGTCTTCTGCGGATGGCTTTTCTCTTTTAAAATTAAAAGCAGATTTCAGACAATTGGCAGTGTTAGACTTTTACCTAACATGGTTTGTTTATATGTCAGTAGGGATTTCCAGTAGTGTTTCATTAAAGAATGATACTTTAAAAAAAAAAAGAGACTGTCCTGACATTCAGAAGCATGTTCCTTAAAGCCCTACATGGTTTAGGACCTGGCTACCTGAGAGACCGCCTGCTGCCACTTACCTCCCAACGACCAACAAGATCTCACAATGCCGGCTGGCGGCCCCCCAGGGGAGGGCCTTCTCTGTTGCTGCGCTAGCCCTGTGGAACGATCGGTTCCACCACAAAATCGCGGAGGACAAAATCGCGCTCGACGAAAGCGCGCATTTGACGTCATCACAGCGCAACGAAAACATCGCGCTGTGATAGAAAAATGTAAAAATAAAGCTAAAATCTTACCCTAACCCCCCCCAAACCTAACCCTAAACCTAACCCTAAACCTAACCCTTAACCTAACCCTAAATCTAACCCTAAACCTAACCGTTAACGTAACACTAAACCTAACGCTAACCCTTAACCTAACGCTAAACCTAATGCTAACGCTCTAAACCTAACCCTAACCCTTAACCTAACCCTAACCCTAACCCTAAACCTAACCCTTACCTTTATGTGAATCGGCTTGCTTTAATTTTAATTTTATTTCAATTTTTAATTTTTTTCGTCGCGCTGTGATGACGTCACATGCGCGCTTTCGTCGAGCGCGATTTTGTCCTCCACGCTTTTGACGGGTCATGGAACGATCTACCCATAGAGATCCGGACCCTTACCACTCTCCCGGCCTTCCATAAAGCCACCAAGACCTGGCTGTTCCAGCAGGCCTGGGGCTGTTGATTGATATCCAGCCCCGCTTAGATGGAATGGATGATGTGGACTTTTAATTGTATTTTTTATTCTTAAATTTTAAATGCTTCTTTTGCCTTGTTGTGAGCCGCCCAGAGTCCCCATGGGAGTGGGCGGCATACAAATTTTATTAAACTCGAAACCTCACCGACAGAGACATTTCACAACCTGAAGCCCCACCCTTGTCCAAATTGATTCAACTCTTGTAGAACTAATAGGTGAGACTTGTTATAAAATATGCTAGATAAGATTACACAGCGCTTTAGCGATGGAGTTATTCTGCTTAATTGAAATGTTGCAAGAAATATTCTAAATGCGTGTGTGGTTTTCTGCTTCAGTAGTCTGAACTTTGGAAAGTGATGCCATGGAATGTATGTGTATTGGTGTACATCAGTGGTTCCCAAACTTGGCAACTTTAAGACTTGTGGACTTCAACTCCCAGAATTCTCAGAGCCACTGGTGTACATGGAATGCATACGTCTGACCGTGTTGAAAGCCCCCTTCAAGTCCCTGGATATTGACCCCCCACCTCCTGGGAAACTCTGGCACAAGATCGATCGACATGGCGCATGATGATCCATCAAGGCCGCCTAACATCTGAGGACAGAAGAACAATCAAGAGAAGCAAGTACTCTGCAAAACCAGAGCTTCAAATGCTGCAACAATGGTGCTCACACATGTCTACCCGACACGTGGCAGAACATTTCGTGCCCATAGAGCAGAGGTGGCATTCAGCAGGTTCTGACCAATTCTGGAGAACTGGTAGCGGAAATTTTCAGTAGTTCGGAGAACTGGTAAATATCACCTCTGACTGGTCCTGCCCCCATCTACTCTCTGCCTCCCGAGCCCCAGCTGATCGGGAGGAAATGGGGATTTTGCAACCTGTTGGAGTGAGGTGGGAATGGAGATTTTACAGTATCCTTCCCCTGCCCTGTCCACCAAGCCACACCCACCAAGCCATGCTACGCTCACCAAGCCACGCCCAAATAACTGGTAGTAAAAAAAAAAAGAATCCCACCACCAGCCACCTGCAGACACATTGTGGAAGTCCACAACCTGTTAAGATGTCAAGGTCCGTGCATGTGTTGAAGTTGTTTTAACGCAAACCAAAGATGCCTTTAAAAAAAACAAGTTTACATCCTATTCTTATTCATGCCAGTGCTGTGTGTGAGGGAATTTAAGGTGGTTCTGACAAGTGTCGTCGGCATCTTCATATCCGGTCACCTGGGCGGCAAGCCACTCCCATCCAGTCACATGGGCGGCAAGCCACTCCCACAAAGGAGGCCACACCCACAGAGTAGGTTCGAACAATTTTTGAAACCCACCACTGATCCCAAGTATCTTTTATAGTGTAACAATAAAAACTTGCGTTCAGAGAGAGAAATGAGACACTTATTTTGCAAAGATCTTTCTAAGATATTTCTTTCTTTCTTTCTTTCTTTCTCCACAGTCTCCTCTTCTTATGATGGTCCTGATTCTGGTTCTAGTAGATTTACTTTCCACACGGACATATTAGTTAGTTGGCTGGTGATATTAACATGGAACTAAATGGTTGATATAAGCCTAGTTGTGATTATCAGAACAATTAATTCTTACAAGTATAGTTTTTTTTAAAATGTATTCCTAATATTAGTACTTAGAAACTTATTAATTTCATCAGTGATAAGATGTAGAATGGTTTTGACATCTGGCATCTAGAGTTCATTGCAGAAGCAGAGAACAAGAAGTGGCGAAACACCCTTCTCTATTTGCTAAGTTCTAAGTTCTCCATATCGAAGTGGTAAGAATGCCCGTCCAAGTATTTTCATATCTGAAAAATCAGTATGTGAATTGTAAAGTGGGAGGAAAATATTTACCTTTTTTAAAAAGTTACACATTTAACTATATTTAAAACCTGTTTAAAATAATGTTAACTTGTAAACTGTTCTAAATATGTGGCTAAATATCTCATACGCAATAAGTGATAATTATTTACAAAGTATTTGTGGACATATGCCCAGAGGTTTATATATTAAAGTGAAACTTTTTTTAAAAAAAGACAGGACAACATAAAGCCCATCAAAATGTATAAAGAAGTCAATTCTGCTTGAGTTAAAAAAAATTGTGGTAGTTTTAAAGCATAAAAAGGCAAAGAGAAATATGCAGTCAGATCTCCCTATATAAGGAATTCTGATTGGGTTAGAGCTACAATTGAAAAATCCATATACCGTATTTCATAGAAGATAACTTTCCTGTAAGATAGACGCTGGATTAGAAGCCTGCCAAGAGAACATTCACTTCAGGGCAGCTTTCGTTAACCTGATGCCCCCTAAAAATGGATGAAATTTCCAAGAAGCCCTTTCTCCAACTTCAAGAGTAATCAGGAATGAGCCCAATACATCAAGCTACATAGGACGGGGGAAATAAACACAATACGCCCACCCCAAAAAGAACTAGTAGACCAGAGGTGGGTTCCTACCAGTTCGCACCTGTTCGGTAGAACCGGTTCGTCAAATCTACCGAACCGGTTAGAAGAGGTTCCACCAGTGGACCCGGAAAGCAGGCCACACCTACAGAAGAGGTTCCAAAAAATTTTGAAACCCACCACTAACACACACACACACACACACACAGAGAGAGAGACAGTCAGACTCACACAGAGAGAGAAAGAGAAAGAGAAAGAGAGGAAGGAAGGAAAGAAGGAAGGAAGGAAGGAAGGAAGGAAGAAAGAAAATGTGAGAGAGAGATGAAAGAAAAAAAGGAAAAAGGGACAGAGACAAAAGGAAGGAGAGCGAGGGAGGGAGAGAGAGAGAGAGAGAGAGAGAGAGAGAGAGAGAGAGAGAGAGAGAACACATGGCCGGCAAGCCACTCCCACCAGGTTACATGGCTGGCAAGCCACTCCCACAATGGAGGCCACATTTTTTTGAAACCCACCACTGTAGTAGACACTGCAGATGTTTGTAATACATGTTTCAGTCCATAACCTATCCAATAGACCAGTGTTTCTCAACCTCAACGACTTTAAGATGTATGTGTGTGTGGACCAACTCCCCAAATTCCCCGGCAAGTATGGTGGCTGGGGAATTCTGGAAGCTGAAGCCCACCTATCTTAAAGTTGCTGAGGTTGAAAGGCATTGCAATAGTCTATCTGCCATCCACAGCTGATGGTATAGGAGAGAAATGACTGTTAAGGCTTTCAGACTAAGCACAGAAGCAGCTACTAATCTGGGAAGTTTGCAAGTTTGCAAGTTTAATAACATTTATATGCCGCCCAATCCCGTAGGATTACAGTACAGAAATAAATCAAAAAAATAAAATACAAGGAAAGAAAAGATAGGTTTAAAAACAGCACACCATGCACTCCGTTCTAAATGGGGCTGGACCGTATTTAGGGGTCAACAGCCCCAGGCCTGCCGGAACAGCCAGGTTTTAATGGCTTTCCAGAAGGCCGGGAGAGTGGGAAGGGTCCGGATCTCTGCGGGTAGATCATTCCACAGGGCCGGATCTGCAGATCAAAGCAGAGCTCCCCTTGCTAAGACCAGGATAATGATGGGGATAATGCAGCTTTGGATCTATCTGCATTGATATTGATAGTAGCTCAGACAACGTACATATACACGCACCAAGAATAATGAGTAAGATCTGGCCAACTCACCGCAAAAGCTGAACTCCAGAAAAACAGTATGCTAGAGACGTAAATCTACACTAGACCCCCCCCAAAAAATGTCTGGGTGTAAAAATCCTGAGCAAACATGTGTCCTATAAAATATTTTCCCTTGGAGAACAATCAGCTGTCATGATTACGGTCAATATTTGTGTAATATTTTTGCCAGATCACTCCATTTACTGTTTGCTAAGAGCATGCATAATAAACCAATAATTCTACATCGTAAAATCCAATGATCTGTGACTATGTCCGCATTTACGCTGCTTTTTCATATTTGTGTTATTTTTATTAAGAGGTACCGCCGGTTTAAATGCCAGTGAGATAAGTAGCAATATTTGTTAGATAGGATATCAAGGCTATCAAGGATATCAAGAATGGGGAGGGGGGGGGATTGCTACTTATCTATACTGGGGCATTGGACTTCAGAAGAGGGGGACTAAGCAGGGACTCTCCCCACAACTGGTACTCAGTCCACTTCAACAATGCTCCACTGTCTGGCTGCGCAGCCAAACTGTACCTTCTCTATCCTTGTTAGAACTGTCAACTAGGCATTCTCCCACCTCCTGTAAGCCCACTGTCCCATGACAAAGGAGGAGGTTAAGGAACAGCCAATGACAACGTAGTGGTAGCAATTGCTCTCAGTTTTGGCAGCTGTTGCTAAATAAGCAGAGGGCTCACACGCTGCGTCTGGTGGATTGTGTTGAAATCCTGATTAAGGAAAACCTCTCTCCTCGTGTTCTGCCCAGGGTGTGTTTTGGAAGCTAAGGCTAACTCAGTCTGGGCTGAATTCTGAGTTGGCAACAATAAGATCTAGAAATCTCTCACCCAGTTGGCAGCCCAGATCTCAGAGGTGGGTTCCTACCAGTTCGTCAAATCTACCAAACCGGTTAGAAGAGGTTCCACCGGTGGACCCAGAAAGCAAGCCACACTTTTAGAAGAGGTTCCCAAAAATTTTGAAACCCACCACTGACACACACACACACACACACACACACACACACAGAGAGAGAGAGAGGGAGAGAGAGAGAGAGAGAGAGAGAGAGAGACTCATACAGAGAGAGAAAGAGAAAGAGAAAGAAAGGAAGAAAGAAAGAAAGAAAAAAGAAAAAAAGAAAGAAAAAGTGAGAGAGAGATGAAAGAAAAAAAGAAAAAGGGACAGACACACAAAAGGAAGGACAGCCCTATGAAGCGGTACATAAGTCTAACTGCTATTGCTATTGCTATTGCATACAACAGAAACAATGGTGGACCCTGATTGTCATACGAATCTATCCCTCTCCCAGAATAACGCCGGACCCATATTTAGAATTACCGTAGCTCAGGGGCAGCTGGCTGTCCGAGAGCACCACTGTGTGGACAGCCTCTTAACTTGGGCAACCTGAAGGGTAATCCAGAGTATTTGTTTTGTTTCCAATACGATTGATAAAACTATCAGAATATGAATCATACCTTCTGGTGAAGAGTACCAGATCTCTGATTTCCCAGGCTTTTATCACCCAGCCCTTCACAAGGCAAAAGAGAGTGATTGGAAGTCATTTTTTTCCCCACACAATGGGTGGGAATAGGAACCCTGCTGATTGGAAGCGAAAGGCGTCACCAATCACGACAATTAATTTGTTCTCCATTAAACCCCGTGGGAGCACCAATGCCATTTCTTCTTTTATTTGTTTTGTTTATATACTTTCCATTTCCACCAAACAGTGTGTGATCTGGGTACAGTTATTTGAACAGTTATTATTATTAATATTATTGTGATGAATAAAACAACAAATGCGTGGATTATGACTGTTCTAATAATTGTACCCTGATCACCAATGTCATTTCTGAAGTGGTAGGTAGATCAGGTGTTGGGACAGAGCAAATGTTGTGGATGGGTTGGAATGGAATGGAATGGAATGGAATAGAATAGAATAGAATAGAATAGAATAGAATAGAATAGAATAGAATAGAATATTGGAATGTAGAATAGAATAGAATAAGAGAGAAGAGAAGAATAATAGAATAGAATGGAATGGAATAGAATGGAATGGAATAGAATAGAATAGAATATTGGAATGTAGAATAGAATAGAATAAGAGAGAAGAGAAGAATAATAGAATAGAATGGAATGGAATGGAATAGAATGGAATGGAATAGAATAGAATAGAATCGAATAGAATATTGGAATGTAGAATAGAATAGAATAAGAGAGAAGAGAAGAATAATAGAATAGAATGGAATGGAATGGAATAGAATGGAATGGAATAGAATAGAATAGAATATTGGAATGTAGAATAGAATAGAATAAGAGAGAAGAGAAGAATAATAGAATAGAATGGAATAGAATAGAATAGAATAGAATATTGGAATGTAGAATAGAATAGAATAAGAGAGAAGAGAAGAATAATAGAATGGAATGGAATGGAATGGAATGGAATGGAATGGAATAGAATAGAATAGAATAGAATAGAATAACAATGTTGTAAGGGACCTTGGAGGTCTTCTAGTCCTGCTTAGGCAGGAAACCCTATACTACTTCAGACAAAGGGTTATCCAATCTCTTCTTAAAAACTTCCAGTGTTGGAGCATTTACCAATAAGATCTCTTATACTTATTTGCCGATAAGATCTCACAGGATGGGCCTTCTCCGAGTGCCGTCGACGGGACAATGCCGGCTGGCGACTCCTCGGGGGAGGGCCTTCTCTGTAGCTGCTCCGGCCCTGTGGAACGATCTACCCGCAGAGATCCGGACCCTTCCCACTCTCTCGGCCTTCCGGAAAGCCACTAAAACCTGGCTATTCCGGCAGGCCTGGGGCTGTTGACCTCATGAACGAGGTCCAGCCCCACCCAGATTGAGTGTATAGTGTGTTGCTTTTAAATCTGTTTTCTCTTTCCCTATTTTTTAACTTTTTATCTTTTTAATCTGGTATGTTGTAAGCCGCCCGGAGTCCTACGGGATTGGGCGGCATATAAATTTATTAAATTACAATTACAATTTACAACTTCTGTAATGATGTACTAATGACACACCAAATGAACTAGAGCAGGGGATCTCCAACCTTGGCAACTTTAAGGCTTGTGGACTTCAATTCCCAGAGTTCCTCAGCCAATAAGGTTGGTTGAGGAATTCTGGGAGTTGAAGTCCACAAGTCTTAAAGTTGCCAAAGTTGGAGACCCCTGAGCTAGAGGATAACCCTGACTGTCTGGATGAACCCTTAAACTGAATATAATTGGAAAGTTGCAATATATTATTTTGGCCAGAGAACCAAAGGCAATTGCTAGAAATGGCAACCATGGGGAACTTCTTCACATCTAACTTTTCCCAGTGGCCTTCCAAGCTGATCAAGCCAGCTCTTTTATTGCCAGCATGCTTTTACTATGGTAACCAAAATATAAATGTTGGAGAATTAAGATGCGGGGACAATCATTTCTTAATGATTAGGGATAAAGAGTATAAAATATGTAATGGAAGCTTTTCTACTCTCACAATGTCAGATTTCCTGATCATTAATTAAAACATAAAGTGAGGCTTGATAAAAAAGAAACACCTTTTGCCTAATGCATAGTTAAACGATGGCATTTGCTTCCATCAGATATGGAAATGGCTACCAATTTAGAAAGTTTTAAGGGAGGACCAAACAAATTCACAGTGGTAGCCTTGTCCATCAGTCTTGATGGCTATATACCAGGGGTGGGTTTCAACCGGTTCGCGGCGGTCCCTGCGAACCGGTTGGTCGGCAAACCCGGAAGTAAGTAACTTCCGGGAACGGCGGAGGGCCCACCCGCCCGCCCGCACTCCTTACCCGGTTTTGATGAGTTCCGCGCTTCCACGCATGCGCAGGACGCATACAGCGCCTGCGCGATCCTCCAGGAGCAGCTGGAGCATCGCACAGACGCTAGTATGCATGCGTGCACCGCGCACGTGCACGAGGATGCCGCCGGCCCCATTCCAACCGAAGCGGTTGGAACGGGGCGAGAAACACACCCCTGCTGTATACCCTCTGCAGATACTGTATGTTGCCTCTTAAGTTGAAACTTAAGATGCAACATACAGCAATAATGGAAAAGTGTTATCATTTATTAGTCCACGTATGAGATCTTTGTGAATGCATTGAACTGGCTACCCTACCTCACCATAAGTTGAATTAGAGGACCCACTGACTGATCGACTGAGATCCTACATTGGTCTGGGAGAGTGGTGGGATTCAAATAATTTACCAACCAGTTCTCTGCCCTAATGACCAGCTGGGTAGGCGGGGCTCGGTGGTCATGTGATCACATGGGCGTGGCCAAGTCAATGTCACTCAGGTCGATGGGCGCTTCGCCTTAGTTGTTACAATGGTAATAAGGGTTAACCGGAGAGGCAGTTTCTGTAAGCAGGGCAATAAAGATGAGGCTAGAAACAACACCAGAATGTTTCCTTCCTGCCTTCCTTACAGGATTAGCCCTGTAAAGTGGGGAAAAAGAAAAGGAGATTTCTTCCAACAACCGGTTCTCCGAACTGCTGAGAAAGTTACCAACCAGTTCTCCCGAATAGGTGCGAACCGGCTGAATCCCACCAATGGTGGACACGTATAATTTTCTTCAGCCATACTGTAAATCTCCTGGCGGCCACTGCTATCTCTTCCGATATCTATTTTGTTATGTCTTGTAGCAGTTTGTTTCATTTAATTATAGGTAGTATGAAGGAGATTTTTGTCTTTTTTTTTATCCTTGTAATTGGAGAATCATGATTGTCTATGGAGATTATCAATCATCTAAGTCATAGTTGTCCCAAAGGTGTTTCCCCCTCCCCAATGGAACTTATTCTTTCTATGTTGTTTTTAAGTTATGTGTTTGTTTCTGTTGATGTACTAATGTGTTTAAAAAAAAATTATCGCAGAATAATGAGGGTTAACCGGAGAGGCAGTTTCTGTAAGCAGGGCAATAAAGATGAGGCTAGAAACAACACCAGAATGTTTCCTTCCTGCCTTCCTTACAGGATTAGCCCTGTAAAGTGGGGAAAAAACAAAAGGAGATTTCTTCCAACAATCGGTTCTCCTAACTGCTTAGAAAGTTACCAACCAGTTCTCCTGAATAGGTGCGAACTGGCTGAATCCCACCACTGATCTGGGAGGAAGGGAGAGAATGGCTTTAATAATTTTTTTGAGAGAAAGGAGTGCCTGTTCTCTCCACTTTCCCCAGAAAGCACCTTGCCTTAAAACACCCCAGGTTCATTTGCAAGCCTTGCTTTATCACTCTTAATTTGTAATTGCAGGTGTGCCTGAGGCCTTTCACCTATAGATAAAACCGTGCAATTTCTCATGCAAACTATGATTAAAACTCTGTATCGCTTTCATTCTCCAAACACATTCAGTGTGTACCTTAGTCTATGCACTGATATTTTACAACTGGCTATACCAAAAAGGGGTGTGTGATACAGCCATTGGTATTCTACAATTTAATTATTCAGTTCTTAAATCTTTTTTTTTCCCCACAGCTGTGCGTTAAGTGGATGCCACAGCTTTTCAAGAACATGAAAGTAAAATACATCCGTGGAACAGAAAATGCAATGCTACACATTGGCCGAAAGCGGAATCAGCTTCATTCCGCGAAATGTCAAACATGATAGGCAATTTATATAATACAATCTGATTCATAATTGACTAATAATCTTATTTGAACAGAGAGAGAATTCCCTCAAGTTTTAGCACAAAGTTTAGTTTTTCTGTATGCAGCCAGCCTTCACAAAAAAATAAAATGAACCTACATCCAAATGTTGGTTGTTTCAATTGTGTTGTACTTAAAAGTACAACACAATGGTGTTCAATTGTGTTGTACTTAAAAGTACAACACAATTGTGTTCAATTGTGCTGTACTTAAAAGAACATCATGCTCATATTATCTTTTCCAGGGAACTCAAGTGGTTTGAAATAATGAGCGTCCACTCCATGCTACCACTGATGATGTTACCTACTCTGGTAATGAAAAGTCTGCAAGACAACAACTAAAGAACCACACAGTTCATCGCTGAGTTACAAATATTCTCTTGTCTCAGCACCTACATTTAATACATACACAAACCACACTTCTGCTTCTCATGGATGTTCCATGTAGCCACATCCCTATTAGGGTATCATGGATATGTAAACAGCCACCTACAATTCAAAAGCTGGGGCATTTAAATAAATGTTAAGGTGACACTTGCATGTCACAGTTCTCTCATACAGTTTTTATGGCTGATGTTTGCCTCCTTTCGCGAGCAAGATGCGTATACATAATACAAACTCATTAAAAGTAGGATGTCTTATGCTACTGCTGTCCTCTTGTGGCTTAAAAGAAGAGCCTTTAAAGAAAAAGGCTACAGATTGCCGGTATTTTCAGACAACAAGCAAAAGAAATCAAAATGAACACTCCATTTTAACTGCAAAGCAGGCCTTTCCTTGGCAAATCAAATAAATTCCCTTGGGTTAATGAAAGAGGATGCCTGCCTTATAGTTAAACCCATATCAATATATTCTTTTTGTGATTAACTGATTTTGACTTTAAAATATGAGTGCGCGCTGCCTCGAATTGCCTTGATATAAAATCACGTAACGATTCAGCAAAGGTGAAATCGGAATTTGTAAAAACAAATGGATCTTTTGTAAAGGTAAAAGCTCCAGGTTTTCTTTTCTCTTGCAGTAAGTTTGCTCTCCGTAACTTTCAGAACTGTGTAGATTTATGTGGAAGGGTAGTGTCTTTTTTCGTAAACCGATTCTGTCCCATTTCAATTTAAATATATATATAT